>NC_041381.1:30914074-30918728 GCF_002162155.2 Triticum dicoccoides | reverse complement strand
AGGGCAGGCCGCGCGCCCCCTCTCCCCCTAGTCCGAATAGGACAAGGAGGGGGGCGGAACCCCCCTTTCCTCTTTCCCCTCCCCCCTTTCCTTCTCCACCAAGGCAAGAGGGGGAGTCCTACTCCCGGTGGGAGTAGGACTCCTCCAGGCGCACCCCTTGGGGGCCGGCTGCACCCCCCTCCCTCCTTTATATACGGGGGCAGGGGGCACCCTAGAACACACAAGTTGATCTACGTGATCGTTCCTTAGCCGTGTGCGGTGCCCCCCTCCACCATATTCCACCTCGGTCATATCGTCGCGAAGCTTAGGCGAAGCCCTGCGCCGGTAGAACATCATCATCGTCACCACGCCGTCGTGCTGACGGAACTCATCCCCGACACTTTGCTGGATCAAAGTCCGGGGATCGTCATCGAGCTGAACGTGTGCTGAACTCGGAGGTGCCGTACGTTCGGTACTTGGATCGGTCGGATCGTGAAGACGTACGACTACATCAACCGCGTTGTCATAACGCTTCCGCTTACGGTCTACGAGGGTACGTGGACATTACTCTCCCCTCTCGTTGCTATGCATCACCGTGATCTTGCGTGTGCGTAGGAATTTTTTTGAAATTACTACGTTCCCCAACATCTGCATCGTGGCTCTTCGTCAGGCGGTGGACGTGGTTCTGAATGGTACAATGGCGGCGGACTAGGACGTGGTTTTCAAGGACCTCCCGGTAATTTCGTCAAAGGGGTGGATGGCCCAACTAACCGATATAACCGGGGAGTCCATCATACTTTCCGAGGTGGGAGAGGAGGGGGTCGGCGTCCACCTCCACAGCAGCCTCCTCCACCTCCGGTTGCTACGGTCATGATGGTGCAATCCGATCATGTTGCTACAGTGCAGGCGGATCCACCTTCTCTTCCCAAGGTGGCTGTAGACACAGTCCGGGCCTTGGCAGCGGTAAGCATTCCGGTGACCAGTAGTGGGGTTGTTCCGGTTGGTGACGGTGCACTAGTAGAAAATAGGGCTACCGTTCGGCCCTGGCCAGCCCATTAGTCCCGGTTCTTCAAGAACCAGGACCAATGGGGGGTATTAGACCCAGTTCGTGAGCCCAGGGGGCCGGCCGGGGCCTCATGGGCGCTGCTAGCCCACAACCATTGGTACCGGTTCGTGGCTTGAACCGGGACAGAAGGGGTGGCTTTAGTCCCGGTTCATGCCACGAACCGGGACCAATAACTTGCCTATATATACCCCATCGCCGCGGCAGAGCACTCCACAGTGCTCTGTTTTGTCAAGCCGGCGAGGGGAGGGCATTTGGATGCTCTAGTTCACCTCCTATGCACATGCGGTGTTCGATGAAATGCCCGAGCCACACTACTTAAGCTTTCTCCTCTCGAAACTCGACCTCCGAGCTCCATTTTCAACGATATTTGTCTAGATTTACTGGTCCGTGATGCCCCGTCCCGGCCCCGTCTTCACCGCCGTCGATCGCCCGCGCCGATCTCGCCGCCGGCACCACCGTGGTGAGCCTCTTGTTCTTATCTTCTTTCTGAAAGAAAAAAAATTCTGACTTCAGATAGATACTCACTAGTAGAAAAAGGGTCAAACGTGAAGCACATTAGTGCCGGTTTGATTTTGGCCTGGTACTAATGGTACCATTAGTGCCGGTTCGAACGGATTTGCATTAATGCCGGTTCGTGTTGAACCTTTAGTAACGGTTCGTGGCACGAACCGGTACTAAAGGGGTGGTGGCAGGCTGGCGTCAGGCCGGGGCCCCACGATCACCTTTAGTACCGGTTCGTGGTACGAATCGGTACTAAAGGTCTAACATTTAGTACCGGTTCGTGCCATGAACCGGTACTAAAGGGGTCTGACCTATAGTACCGGTTTGTGACACAAACCGGCACTATAGGGCAATTTTCAAACTCTACCCCCCCCCCCCATATGTCGCCATTTCAGTTCTGAAAAAATCAAAAGAAAATGATAAAAACTTCAAAAAATAAAATCCTTCGAGAGGTAGTTATATTACTACATCTACTAGTTAGGAAAATTTGAAAACTACAATTTGGACATGTTTTGCAAAAAGTGTAGGGAAAATGTAAAACGGCTATAACTTTTGCATACGATGTCGGAAAAAAACGTATAATATATCAAAAAATTCAGCACGAAAATCCGCATCCGATGGAGACAGCCTATGGCTTGTTTGGAATTTTTTAGAATCCTCAAATTTCAAAAGGAAAAAAAGATATGGTCAAATTTCAGTTTTTTTAAAAAAATTTGGTTAAATCCGGTCAAACTACTTATTCAAGAAGTATTAATGTTACTACATAATTATTCAAGAATATTAGTGTTACTAAATAATTATTTCAATTTTTTGAATTTTTGTCAAATCTGGTCAAACTATGGTCAAACTGTGGTCAAACTATGGTCAAACTGTGGTCAAACTATGGTCAAACTTATTCAAGAAATATTAGCGTTACTAAATAATTACTGTTTTTTAGAATAATAGTTTCAAACTCAAACGGTGAAATGTGTGACTTCATGCTCAAGCTAAACTCTTGAGGGTTAATAGGATTGACATCCTACTATTGTCAAGAAAAGAACAAATGCAGACTCGGAAACGAAGGAGAATAGAACCCGAAAGTTAAGCATGCTCGGGCTAGAGTAGTGAGAGGGATGGGTGACCGGTCGGGAAGTTAGATGATTTGGAATGAGTGATCCACACTTGAGCAGTTAAGAGAGGTGATTAGTGAATAAATCATCAAATAATTCAGAAAAACTAAAAATCGAAAAAAAATCAAATTTTTTTTCCAAAATTTTCAAAAAAAAATCAAAAAAAAACCTTTAGTACCGGTTGGTAACACCAACCGGTACTAAAGGTCCCCCATACCAGGGCGCGAGCTCACGCCACTTGGTGGCACTTTAGCGCCGGTTCGTGCCGAACCGGTACTAAAGGGGGGGGGCCTTTAGTGCCCACACTTTAGTGCCAGTTATGGAACCGGCACTAAAGCCCTTACGAACCGGTGCTAAAGCTCCGTTTTCTACTAGTGACTTGTCTAATTTTCTTACTTTTATTATTCCTTGTTATTATATAGTGCGATGGTTTTGGTATCGGCCCCCGTCGGCCCTCGTCCTGTCTATGATTCAGATGTGGTATATATTATCTTTTCATAACTATTTGGTTAATTTATTGTTTATGACAATTATACCAAACAATGTGACATAGATTTTATTTATCTAGGAGGTTGTTGAACCGGAAATTCCAATCGACCCTATTGTCGAGAGGTTAAATCTAGTTGAAGAAGAAAATAATTACTTGAAGGAAAAAATAAGAAAAATTGAGGAGGAGAAGATGATATTGGAGTTGCATGGTGCGGATGTTGTCGATGATCACAAGATCAAGATGGATGCAATACGGTTGAAGATTAAAAAGATTAAAAAATATGCCATTCATACCGAGGCTTGGTATCATTATGCAGTTGGATCAGTTGTTACCTTGGTTGCGGTTATGATCGTATTTGTTTTTACATTGAAATGTTTTACACAATTTCAATGTATGGCTTAATTAGATGCTCTGGAGAGCTATATGTTGTTCAATGGGAACTATGTATGTACTTTGGTTTTAATGATCTGGAGAACTATGTATGTACTTTGGTTTCAGAGTTCATTTCAAATGCTTTTCAATTTCATGGTCTTATAGCTCAAAATAATCAGTAAATGCATGAATAATAACAAATGAAGTCAGAAAGGGTTGTAAATTGATGATGTGGCTTTGAATGGTGCATTTTTAACACAGAAAAACAAGGGGGTTCAAATAAGTTCAAAAAAAATGAAATCCCTTTGTAACAGACGAGTTTCCGTATGAAACCCTGATACTTTGAAGGAGATTGTCTGTTTTGTACACGAAGTGTATCCAGTTTTTCCCGTAAGCCTCTCTACTTTCTTTCACATGCTATGTGGGTGAAATGATGATACCATGCCAACTTGGAACCTTTTCAGAGTTTATTTCAAATGCTTTTCAACTTCATGGTCTTATAGCTCAAAATAATCAGTAAATGCATGAAAAATAACAAATGAAGTCAGAAAGGGTTGTAAATTGATGATGTGGCTTTGAATGGTGCATTATGAACACAGAAAAACAAGGGGGTTCAAATAGGTTCAAAAAAATGAAATCCCTTTGTAACAGACGAGTTTCCGTATGAAACCCTGATACTTCGAGGAGATTGTCTGTTTTGTACACGAAGTGCATCCATTTTTGCCGTAAGCCTCTCTACTTTCTTGCACATGCTATGTGGGTGAAATGATCATAACATGCCAACTTGGAACCTTTTAAGAGTTCATTTCAAATGCTTTTCAATTTCATGGTCTTATAGCTCAAAATAATCAGTAAATACATTAAAAATAACAAATGAAGTCAGAAACAAGATAAAATAAAATAAATAAGTAATTTGAAACAAAATGATATAAACTTTAATAAAATAGATAAGTAGAAACAAAAAAAACTTTAATAACATAAATAAAATTTATGAAACTAAAATTATTGTATTTTCTGTTCAAAACATTATCAGCAACTTCTAGTATTATTGAAACTAAAATTATATAAAATTGATGCAACTAAAATTATCAAAGTATTTTCTGTTCAAAATCATTAAAAGTAAAAAGAATATTCATA
>NC_041381.1:30913377-30914064 GCF_002162155.2 Triticum dicoccoides | reverse complement strand
AGTAATTTGATATAAGTAGAAACAAAAAAAAACTTTAATAACATAAATAAAATTTATGAAACTAAAATTATTAAAGTATTTTCTGTTCAAAAGATTATAAGCAAGTTCTAGTATTATTGAAACAAAATTATATAAAATGGATGCAACTAAAATTATCAAAGTCTTTTCTGTTCAAAATCATTAAAAGCAAAAAGAATATTCATAAAGAACTTTTTTGTTAGAAACTTTAATAGCAAAAAGAATTATCATAAAATAAAATAAATAAGTAACTATAAACAAAATAAAATAAAATAAATAAGTATTTTGTTGTAAGTAGAAACAAAACAAAATAAATAAAGCAAAAAAGAAAACAAAAAAACTGGGAATAAATAAAAAAATTGCCACCAACTAGGCCACCATGGCCTGAATACGACTAGAAACCCATCCATGGGCCAGGATTCAGGCCCGCAGTAGGCCCAGAAGGCCCATCAGGCAAAGCAGTAGCAAGTAGGCCCGTAAGCCTGAAGTGGAGGGGAGCTTGAGAGGGGTGGGCAGTGGATCTTATAAACCACTGCACACCCCTCTCAACTAGCGATGTGGGACTAAACTTTGGCGCGACGCGGGCAGCACAAGGGCCTTTGTTCCCGGTTGGTGGCACCAACCAGGACTAAAGGGGGTGCCTTGGTACCGGTTCGTGGCACCAACCGG
>NC_041381.1:30891111-30913177 GCF_002162155.2 Triticum dicoccoides | reverse complement strand
CCGCGCCCTTCCCCGACGTCGTCGCCGCTCGCCGCCCTGTCCCGACATCGTCGCCCTGCCCCAACGCGCGTCGCCCCGGCCCTGCCCCGACGCTGTCGCCGTCGCCGCTCACCGCCCTGCCCCGACACCGTGCCCCTGCCCCAACTCACCTTGGTCCGGCGGCGCCCTCCCCTGTTTTTCTTAATATATGTGATAATTGTTTTTGTTCATATATATGATGATTTTTTTATAGAATATAATGTTTTTTTCAGATTATATGTATATGATTTTTTATAGAATATGATGTTTTTGCTTTTTTATGAAAATGTATATATGTTCATATGTTCTTTGTGTATATATGTTCATATATGCAAAAGTTAGATTTAGTACATTTTAGGTTAGTTTAATTTTTAGAATTTTTTTAAATATCTAGCTAGGAATTAGGAAGAAGAAGAAAAAGAATGAGAGGAGAAAAAGGAAAATAAGAAGAGGAAGAAAGGAGAAGAAGAGGAGAGGAAGAAGAGGAGAAATAAATAAGAAGAGGAAAAAAGAAGAAAAGAAAGAGGAGAAGAAGAAAGGAATAGAGGAGAAAGAAGAAGAAAAAATAGAAATTTCTATTTTTTCTTCTTTCTACTCTATTCCTTCCTTCTTCTCCTTTTTTTCTTCTTTTTTTCTTCGATTGCTTCTCTTCTATTCCTTTGTTCTTCTCCTCTTTTTATTTCTTCTTTTGTCTTCTTATTTTTATCGGGTATGTCATTGTCGATATACCCCCTCCCGAGAACTTCAACACGAGGGGGGTACCGATATACCCCCTCCCCGATAACATTATTTTCCCATGTATATGTAAGTCGCGTCATTGTCGATATAACCCCCTCCCGGATAACTTCGACATGAGGGGCGGTCGATATATATACCCACTCTCGACCGTGATAACTTATACCACGGGAGCTCCCCCCTCGGCCCTCTCGCTTGACTAAAACTCTCGAGGACACCCAAACCCTAGAGAAAAAACTATGTTGGTCTCCTACCCCTCCCTCCGCGCCCCTACCCGACAAACTCTCTCGAGGCCGCCCAAATTTACCAAGTTAAAAGAGCATTGTCATCGAGGCCACCCCAAACCCTTGAAGCGTTGTGTCGAGGCCACCCCAAACCCTTGAAGCGTTGTCTAGGCCACCCCAAACCCTAGAGAAGCAGCGTCGAGGCCACTAACATGATTGCTTATTGTGATTAGCTAGCTAGTTCTATGTTTGCCACTAATATATATCCATCTGTACCATGTTTGAATAATAATTGACATGTTGTCAATATTTGCAGAAACTATGGAGCACTCCCGAGACGAAGCAACAGAAGAGATGTTGGGGGAGATAATCGCACAAGGAAGTGATGTCGTTGCGTCGTTTCTCAACGACACCGATGGTCAGGAAGGACCGGGTGAAGAAGAGGGCTATGTTCATGATGGCTCCGGTGACCCATTAATGTCGGTACAAGAAGAAGGCTATGTTCATGATGGCTCCGGTGACCCAATGGAGGTACAAGAAGGAGACCGTGCTGACTGCTCCAGTGACCGAACCGAGTCCGGCCAGGTATATATATATTAGTTAAGCATGTGCTGACTAGTTAATTGATGCATTCATTGTTTTCATATGTACACATATTAATTAATTGTCTTTCTTCTTTTCTCTAGCCCTCCGGATCGAGCTCAACTTCGGTAAAGAAACGAGGCCCGAAGAAAAAGTTGCGCTCGGATGAAAGGTTTGAGATCACAGCAATCGCGCGCGATGGCAAGCCGATTGAACCCATCCGGACAAGGGATGCATTTCGTGCTCAGTGCGGGGTTCTTGTTAGGGACAATATCCCGATCAGTATCCATCAATGGTTAAAGCCAAAGAAGGAAGACCCTGAGGTGCCGACGTCTTATGTCTCCGATATGCAGAAAGAAGATCTTTGGACAACGCTTAAGGAAAATTTCACCCTACCGCCAGAGGAGGATCCAGAGAGGCCAGTTAAAGAGCAATTGATCAAGTCTCATGCTCTTAAGAAGATGGCAGAACTATTCAGGAGGTGGAAGAATGAGCTAAAAATGTTTGTCGACAAAGAAGAGACACCAGAATTCATCGGAAAGTATGAGAACATTAGAGATCAATGGCCCGCATTTGTGGCCCACAAGACATCGGAAAAGAGTAAGAAGATGTCAGCAACAAACAAGATTAATGTTGCGAAGAAGAAGCATCACCATCGCACGGGGTCAGGTGGTTACCTCAAAGCCCGACCTTTGTGGGACAAGGCTGAGAATGACTTGATTGCTAAAGGGGTTGAACCAGAGACATTGAGATGGCCAGACCGTTGCCGGACTTGGCTCTTCGGGGTTGGTGGAACCTTGGACCCTGTATTAGGGAAGTGCGTTTGGACGGAAGAGCAACTGCGAATACCCGTCAGGAAGCTTCGGCACTATATAGCTGCAGCACAGGAAGGGGCGTTCATTCCAGATAGAGAGAAGGACGAGCTCACAATGGCCCTTGGGAATCCTGAGCACCCTGGACGGACATGAGGCACGCCAGGATCCCTTTCGTGGAAGGCTGGGTTTTCGGACGCAGGGGGTTACAAAACCCAGGAGAGGAGGAAGAAAGTGGAGCATAGAAAACTGCAGGCGCTGCACGAAAGGGTACAAGGGCTAGTGGAATGACAAGCAAATCGCAGCAAACGACCTGCCGAAGCTTCCCCTGAAGCCACCCCGCCATCTCAGCGGAGAAGCAGCGTGGCTTCCACCGAGTAGACTCAGCAGCTGGAGCCTGTCTTCCCGGGTTACCCCGTGGATGCTATCATAGAATCTCAACATTGCCACCTTATGACGCGATGGATGACATTGAAAGTCAAGGCGACTGTTGGCTCTGTTATACCTAATGAACCTGTCTTAACCTACCACGGCCAGCCGATTCCAGAAGGATATGCTAGGGTGATGGTGGATCAAATAACAGACGGATTTGAGGACCTTGAGCTTGACCACCCTACGGGTGAAGGGGAGATTCGGCTGGGTTCTTCTCTGAAGACTCCATGCCTATGGCGGAAGGAGCTCATCAACCTTCCGAACTGGACGCCTCCGCCTCCTCCTCCTCCTCCGGCAAGTCAGGGCACTCCACCTCCTCCTCCGCCTCCTCCTCCGGCGAATGATCAGGGCACTCAGCCTCCTTCTCCGGCACGTGGCGGCACTCCGCCTCCTTCTCCGCCTGCATTGGCGCGCCCGAGCAGCCAGCAGCCTCCTCCTTCTCCGCCTCGCCAGCAAGGGCGGAAGAGACCCGCCGCCGCCCCGGCTGCTCCGGTGCGTCGTAGTCCTTCTCCTCCGCCTCGTAAGCAAGCACGAAAGAAGAAAGCCACAGCTGCTCCATCTGCTCCGGCGTCTAGCAGTACAGCCAGAGGCGGGACGCAATACATATACGGTCCATCTCTCAAGCCTCTAGAGAAGTTACCGTATGAGAGGACTGAGGAGGAAAACGCGAAGATCGTGCAGACCGAAGTGAAGGACTTCTTTGAAGGGTTGAAAGCAAAGAGACATCCACCTCCGAAGGAGAAGGTAGATCCGGTGAAAGCAAAGCGCACTATCGATGCCCTGAGGAAACCATCAAAGTCTCCGCCGAAAACCAACTATGAGTGCATTACTGCAAAGACATATCTCGAAGCTAACCGGTCGGGAAGTACTGTCAGTGATCAAAGGTTAAAAGAACGAGCAGCTGGGAAAAATTGCCCAGCTCGGCGAACAAGCAAAGCAATCGTGCCCCCCGCTCAATGTGTCTAGGGACATCGTCGCTAATGCTCCGGGGACGGTCCCTGGTTATAACAATCTTGAAGATTACCTGCCTGATGATGTACAGTTTGATTTCTTTGAGGTGGACGAACACAGATACGAGTACGGGAAGCCTCTCGTCAAACATGAAAAATCTCTAACAATGATGATGCGAAGATTCCATAATTGGTACATGAAAACCTGCAGAGAGTCTGGGGCGACGAATACTTTGTATCTGAGAATTAAAGAGGAGCACGACCTCGTTGGAACTGATCTGTTGCCTGTTCCATTTGAGGAGTTCGTCGAGTTCTTCAATCAAAAGGCCCTCGATAAATTAACGGTCTTTTGCTACTGTTTGTAAGTACTATTTCTATCATTAAGTCTCTATATATAGCTCAGCTCTTTCATTGCATATATTTATAATTAATTATCCTCGCTATATTATGCAGATTGAAGATCATCGAGTGCAAAAAACAAGAAATGTATGATATTGGGTTCATTAACACAAATATCATAGATGAATTTCAGGTTAAAAAGAACGCCGAAGAGGCCGAGGCCAACTTGCTACAATCGTTGATCAAAAATCAAAACAAAGATTTAATACTCTTTCCTTACAACTTCGAGTGAGTGTTACTGTCGTGTGCATATTCTATTTCCCTTATTACTCGAGCGAGGTTATAGAAATGTAATTAATTGATGAGTTATGCATGTGTGCGCAGCTTCCACTATGTTCTTCCGGAGATTAAGCTTGAGCGAGGACTAGTAACCGTCTTAGACTCGAGACGAAAAGATCCCGAAACCTATGCGGACATGACTAAATTGCTCAACAAGTAAGTTCAATCGATCATTATCGCACCATATCGGCAACTTTTTGTTCATTTCCTGATATCTCAAGTAATAATAATTATTTTCTTTGTCTTACAGGGTTTGGAAACAGTTCACCGCAAAAGCTCCGGGACTGCCGAAGGAGCTGCGATATACATACCCGAAAGTAAGTACTACTAGCTAGCTAGTTGCGCGCATCTCCCGTTTATTCTATAGCTATACTTTCATCAATGCCATTTATAATGCTTCATTATCAGTTTGATTGACCTCTATTTCTCGTAAAGTGCTTGTGGCAGGAAGAAGGGAATAATTTCTGTGGATACTATGTGTGCGAGTTCATCTACAACGCGACTTTGAAAAATAAGCGGGGCTACTCTAAAAGACAATATAAAGTCCGTAAGCAATAATATTCACAATTTCATTTTATTACACCATCATTTTTGTTGAGTTTCATTCATATATATGTATTAACCCCCGTCTTCAAATTAGACGTGGCAGATGCGGAATGAACTCCTACCACAAGATCGCATGAAAGCAATTCAAGAGGAATTGGCAGGATTCTTTCTTGACCACGTCATCAATAAAGCCGGAGAATACCATGTGGAAGTTGATTTAAAATGCTAGGGGATTGTAAGAGATCTTACATAGTGTATATGTATGTAGCCAGTAGCGTCGGATAGATAATACGAAAACTTGTTGTTCGACCAATCTCTCGGATAAGGAGAGGTCGATCGATCACTTCTCTCGGTATGCATGACGAACTTCTGTACTTAATGGTTTCCTTCATTTTCTTACTAGCTAGCGTGTCGAGGATCTCTCTATGTATAGTACGTAGTGTCGACCAAGCACGGACATAAGAGAGGACACTTCTCTCTATTAATTAGCTAGCTAACACAATATATGAAACACCTAAATTAACCCCCGAAAACCCCCAACCCCCCCCCCTTTCAAAAGAAAACAAAAACCCCAGCCACTGAAATGCTGACGCGTGGATGCCTTTTGGTACCGGTTGGTGCCACCAACCGGGACCAAAGGTCCTCCTGCCTGGGCTTGATGCACCGGCCACGTGGAGGCCCATCTGTCCCGGTTCGTGTTAGAACCGGGACTAAAGGTTTAGGGCATTAGAAATGACCCTTTAGTCCCGGTTCAAGAACCGGGACAAAAGGCCCTCATCAACCGGGACTAATGGGGGTTTTTCTACTAGTGGTGGTTCTGATAAGGTGTCGGATAAGCGTGATGGGGAGAAACTATCCAAGTGGGCTATTAAGAAGAAGAAGAAGTTACCGTGTTATCGATGTGGCGAGCCAGGACATTTTGTGGCAGAGTGTTACCACAAAATTATGTGATTACTGTTGTAGATCGCAGCATGTGACCGAGGACTGTCCACTTCTTTCTAGCCCCAAGCCGGTGGCCACTATCTATGGAGTTTCTTGTCAGGAGCTAATGTTCTTTGAGTCACCGGAGATGGCACCTATGACGCATGTGCATGAGAACTTCTTTCCTGTTGTTGTCAAGGTTACTAATGGGACTTTGACAGAGGCACAGATTGTGCGACAGTTACATGACTTAGTACCAGGTAATCATCAGTGTGACCTTTTCAAGTTGGAAACTCAGACATACAATGTTGATTTCCCCACTAAGGAGGATCAGTTGCATATCCTTAAGTGGGGTATGTGCAGGGTACAGAGTACCAATATTATTATAACTTTTGATGAATGGAAAGAGAAGGAGCCCGAGGGTACACCGTTAGAGAAGGTCTGGGTTCGTTTTTTTGGTGCACCTCGCAAATACATTAATCACTTCCTTGTTGCTTGGAGCTTGGGGTCACTCATTGGCAAGATGGAGTAGGTTGACATGCCTTTTACTCGCGCACATGGAGCAGCGAGGTTACTGGTCAGTGTGGTCAGTTTGGAGTTTGTACCGGACGTGGTCAAGTGGACGCATGCCAGGGTCACTTACGTGCTAGAGCTCAAGATTGAGGATACACCGATCCCTCGGGAGGGAGATGAGATTCAGGACATGGATACGACTGAGGGTGATGGTGCCACTGGAAATCAGGACAAGGGGTCTGAGAACACACCAAAGGATCCGACTAAGGAGCCGGAGACGCAAAGTAATGCGGATTCATCGGCCAAAGAGGCGCCATCTTCCGCAACACCGATGAACACACTCCGGTTTGGATCTTTTGGAGCGCGGTCTATGCTTAGCAGGTTATGGAGTAACAGAGTTGTGACGGATGATCCTGAGGAGCTTGAGTTACCGCCAGTGATGCCTACTGCTGTTGTTTCGCCGGATGTTCTGTCACAGAGGGTTGATCCTGGACCACATGACTCTTTGGGCAGATGTCTACATATGGTGGGTGGGGGTGGTGGGCAGGAGGCCCGCAACCTCAGCCCGACCGCGATGGCCCCCTGCCATTCGGACGAGAGGCGCGGGCTGGAGGCCTGCTCTGTCTCACCACAGGGTCGGCTCGGCCAGCAGGGTTAGGAACACGGGCAGGTGGCTCGGACCTCTTCTCCAACGTCATCTTCGCTCCACGCAGGTGGTATGGGGGGCGGGAGGGGGGAGGACACTGTCGAGCTGGTGGCTCCACGATCTCCTTCTACCACCATTTCGATTGGTGCTACCCGCTCGACTGCGCCTTACCCTATGTCACCGACAGCTAGGGGCTTGTTGCCTTTGGCGGGATCGCGCATCCAGTCTCGGCAGGCAGGGGTGTCAGTCACCAGATCCAGGGACAGCCTGATGCTGATGACATGCAGCTAGCGTGCGCCAAGAGGGCGGCCATGCTTCGCGATGTCGAGACGGCTACAGGTATGTCTTTTAATAAGAGTTGTTCAATTATGCATTTCACCGAGCATGAAATTATTGATAAGGCCAACGACCTAGGAATAACTTCGGGTTCAAATGAAAAGGAGGTAGCGAAATCTGTTAATGATCTTTTAGATTTAGAAGCAAAGCGGGCTTCTGAAATAATTTGAAACCTCGCATAAGTCAAACCTATGAGTGACGATGACGTGAACAACCTTGGAATTGTAGCCCTAGAATTTTTTTGCAATAATCTCTTGCCTAGTGAGGAGGCCGAAGATGAGGAGGGGTTGGAGACTATGGACACTGTAAAACCTCTAAGGATGGAGGGCACTGCCTCGTGCCGACGCTACGGTCACGGAGGGTGATGGGGAGAATCCCAAGCGACCCTGGAAACGAAAACTTTATCCTACTTCGGCGGTCCGTAGAAGTGCTAGGGTTAAGCTGAAGAAAAAAAATTCCATGATGACTTATGAAAGGAATCTTCTAGAATAGCAGAGGTCCAGCTGACTTGGCTAAACATAGATTCTTGGCTGAGACAACGATAGAGCAACGTTTAGATTTTATTGCGCTTTTGGAAATACAACGAGATAATTTCACCTCACAGTTCCTTGGAACTCTATCCAGAGGAATTGATTTTGATTGGCATGTCTTACCGCCTAGAGGAAGGTTCGATGGGATTTTACTAGGGGTTCGATGTGAAACACTTGCGGTGCTTAATGTGGTTCGGGGAGATTTTGCGGTCAAGTGTCGGGTGAGATCAAAATTGGATGGTTTCCGGTGGTCTCTTGTGGCTGTATATGGGGCAGCACAACCCGAACTTAAACCAAATTTTCTAGCCGACTTAGTTTGGATATGTGGAGATGAAACTTTGCCAATCCTAGTCGGTGGGGACTTTAATATCATTCGGAGGAGAGATGAAAAGAACAATGACAATTTTGATGGACGGTGGTCTATGATGTTTAACATGATTATCGAGAGTCTTAATTTAAGAGAAACTGAGCTCATCGGTAGACAATTTACATGGGCCAATATGTTGCCCATTCCGACTTATGAGAAGTTGGACAGGGTACTTGCTAGTGTGGATTGGGAACAAAAGTACCCTTTGGTGCCGGTTCACGCAACGCAGCGAGTGATCTCGGACCACACACCACTTCTTGTAGACTCGGGCGAGGCTACACACGTTGCGAACAAGAATGCTTTCTCTTTGGAATTAGGATGGTTCGAGAAAGATTTTTTTTTGAAATTGTTGCACACAAATGGGCAAAACCTGTTAGTGGAAGCACTAATATTGAGAGATGGCAAAATAAGATTCGACATTTGAGACAGTTTTTGAGAGGTTGGGCCAGAAATTAAAGTGGTATTTACAAACAAGAAAAAGAATGACTCATTCAATTAATTGAAGCGCTAGATTTAAAAGCTGAAAGTAACCTCCTTACAGTTAATGAGCAAAACTCCAAGTCTGAAGCTGAGCCATGCTTAAGGGCTCTTCTAAGAGAAGAGGAGCTCAAATGGGCACTACATGCTAAAGTGCTTAAGGTTGTCCAAGGGGATGACAATACACAATTCTTCCATATGATTGCAAATGGTAAACATAGGAAGAAGAAAATCATTCAGCTAGAACAGGACGTGGGGACAATAGTGGGACATGAGAATCTGAAAGCATATAGATCTAACTACTATAAACAACTTTTTGGGCATCCGGAAGCAAGTACGGTGAACCTAGATGAATCTGTATGTGGAGATATTCCCCAGTTCCAGGTAGAGGAGAATGATATTCTCTGCTCCATTTACCAAGAAGGAGGTTTTGGATGCAATTTCCCAAATGAAACCGAATAAAGCACTAGGACCAAATGGGTTTCCTGCTGAATTCTATAAGAAATGTTGGCATATTATTAAAGATGGTCTTATGGCTATGTTTCATGATTTCTTTAACTGTCGTCTTGAGCTATTTCATCTTAACTCCGGAATGATTACGTTGTTACCAAAGAAAGAAGAAGCACTTCAGATCGAACAATTCAGGCCCATATGTCTTCTTAATGTGAGTTTCAAAATATTCACAAAGGTGTGTACCAATAGATTGACACAAATTGATCACTCTGTGGTACAACCCAGCCAGACAGCGTTCATGCCAGGGCGACACATACTGGAAGAGGTGGTCGTCTTGCATGAAACACTTCACGAAATCCATTCGAAGAAGCTAGTTCGGGTTATCTTCAAAGTGGATTTTGAGAAGGCATATGATAAAGTTAAATGGCCTTTCCTTCGGCAGGCAATGCGCATGAAAGGATTTAGTGAGGCTTGGCGGAACCAGGTAGGTTCTCAAGTTCAGAAGGGTAGTGTCAGAATTAAGGTTAATGATGATATCAGCCATTATTTTCAGACACACAAGGGTCTGAGACAGGGCGATTCCATGTCTCCTTTGTTGTTTAACATATTGGCCGATATGTTGGCCATTCTTATTGGCAGAGTCAAGCAGCGTGGTCAAGTGGAGGGATTAGTTCCTCATCTGGTTGATGGAGGAGTATCCATCTTACAATACGCGACAATATCCTATTCATTGAACATGACATAGCTAAAGCGCGTAGTATGAAACTCATATTATGTCTCTTCGTACAATTGTCTGGGTTAAAGATAAACTTCCACAAGAGTGAGCCGCTCTTCTTTGGGAAGGCCAAAGATGAGCAGGATACTTATAGACCATTGTTCGGATGTGAATTAGGTTCTTTACCATTTAGTTATCTGGGCATACCGATTCACCACCGTAAATTATCTAATAAAGAATGGAAGTGTATCAAAGATCAAATTGAGAAAAAACTAAGTTGCTGGAAGGGTAAGCTTATGTCTTATGGAGGTCGGTTAGTGCTGATTAATTCGGTACTGACTAGTATGCCGATGTTCCTATTATCGTTCTTCGAAATTCCAAAAGGGGTACGGAAGCGACTTGATTTCTTTAGATCTCGGTTCTTCTGGCAGTCAGATGAGGACAAGAGGAAATATCGACTTGCGCGATGGGATATCCTTTGCCGACCAAAAGACTAGGATGGTCTTGGTATTGAAAATTTAGAAATCAAGAATAAATGTCTTATGAGTAAATGGCTCTATAGGGTTAGAGACAGGGCCGGAGGGCATGTCGGCACAGATTTTGCGCAATAAGTATTTGCAGTCGAAAACACTCGCCCAGATTACCATGAGACCAACTGACTCCCATTCTGGAAAGGGCTTATGAGGATGAAGGATTTCTTCTTTCGTAGAGTCAAATTCTTGGTTGGCAATGGGATGTCAACAAGATTTTGGGAGATACGCCCTTAGCCATCCAATATCCAACCCTTTATAACATTGTGCAACGTACAGAGGACTACGCAGGCACAGTTTTCCAAACGATCCCCTTGAATATCCAGTTCAGACGCATGCTAGTTGGTGAGCCATGGACAACCTGGATGCACCTGGTTCGGAGATTGATAGATGTTCAACTCTCCGACCAGCCAGATTCGACACAATGAAAATTAGCTAAAAATGGGATTTTTACATTGGAATCATTTTATATGGATTTGATTACTTCTCGCTCAATCTCTCAAGATCGTTGCATATCTGGAGGACTAAGGTTCCCTTGCGTATAATTTTTTTTATGTGGTTTGTCCACAAGCAAGTTATTCTCACCGAGGACAACTTAATTAAGAGGCATTGGGTAGGTAGTTCACGGTTGTTGTTTTTGTGATCATGATGAAACAATACAATATTTATTCATTGAATGCCCACTCGCCAAATTACTTTGGAGAACGATTCATATAGCCTTCAACATTAACCCTCTAGTTGACATTGAGTCGTTGTTTGGAACGTGGGTAGCTGGGGTTGAACATACTATTGCGGCTCGTATTCGGATTGGAATATGTGCGCTTTTGTGGGCTATATGAAACTGTCAGAATGATTTTATTTTTAACAGACAATACAATTTAACTTTCTTGCAGGTCGTCTTCAGAGCTACTGCTTGGATCTGTACGTGGTCCTTACTCACTCCTATGGACTCCAGGGAGCCTTTGGTTACTTGGTGCAACCAGTGGGAGATGATAGTACGGGCTATATTCAACCGATTCGGATGGCGGTCGCATAGCAGGATTGGACTCTAGGAGTCTTATCATACATATTACCGTACCGGTTGTGATTGTCAGCGTGTACTTTTCTCTTTTTCATTTGCCTTACTCCGCTTACGAGCTGTAATACTTTTATGACTTTATGCTACTTTGCGAACTTTTAATAAGATGGCTGCATGCATCATTATGATGCAGAGGCCCAGGGTAAACCTCCATTTCCAAAAAAAAAGATATTTTCCCCTAAAAGAAGAAACAACAAAAACATATATAAAAAGAAAGAATGAAAGATTAAGTTCTGTGGAACTGCATCACCTCTTTCATCAGTGACACATGAGTTATTACACATCAAAGCTGGTGCCACAAGATAAGAAGATTGGGCCCGTATCGAACAACTGGTTTTTATTGGGTTGCTAGTGCATCCGACGACCATTTTGCGAAACAGGGAATATAAGGTGCACAACCCTGGAAATCTTCAGAAGTATTGATAAGATGCACTTTCCAATTATCTATGTCATACGAGACTGTCATTTCCCGATCGGTAAGGAAACTATCTGGACGAATGGCCAACATCATGTAGAACTCGTCATCTTTGCGACAATGCCTTCCGAACAGTTCCAAAACATTGACAACATGCTTTAGAGTCGAGTTCCCGCTACCATGATTTTGAAGAACCCAAAGAGAGAGTTTGCAACCATTAAGATTATCTACACTCCAAGCATGCAAGCATCCCTGGGACAGTCTAATGGGGTCTAACGAGTGTGGCACTCTAATTTCTCTCAAAATCATTCCCTCCATGTCCGCTGTTACCATTGAAGATTTATTAATGCTAGTCAAATGCATAATGCCATTCAGGAAGATGCCATCTTTATCAGTACGCACTATTATAATCGCACCCTATGCCTTGTGCTAGAAACACTCGGCAAAGCCTTTGTTAGTTGTTCTCAGCAAAGGCCACCCGGCATACATCTCTCACGAAAACAGAAAATTGCCGATATCCAACCATCGGACACTCAGTAAAGCGTTTGCCGGGAGCCAAATGTGCTTCTCGGCAAAATAAAGTGATCTCACATACGCTGGTTCCGTCAGAATGTAGATTGTCTTCACGGCCAACATTGTCGGGGTACGAACCTAGATTGTCTACATGTTTACTCCTATTTTCCTTGTTTCTTTTCTGACATAATAATTAGAACTTTCTTGAGAGAGTGGGGTTCTCTCTGTTGCTACTGGCATTTAAGTACTCCCTCCGTCCGGAAATACTCGTCGGAGGAATTGATGTATCGGAGGAATTGATGTATCTAGATGTATTTTAGTTCTAGATACATTCATTTTTATGCATTTTTTCGACAAGTATTTCCGGACTGAGGGAGTAGTATAGATGGGAGAAGGGACACCACTCAAAAAGAAAAGGATAAGCCCCTAAAAAAAAAGGATAAGGGACTTCTACTGAAAAAAATTAGATAGGATAAGGTACTCGTGTGTCCCTGGTCGTCCAGTCTCCGCCCAGCAAGCGCTGCGCCGCCATGATGGTCCCTTCCGTCGTGCCCTATCTGCTGGCTGGTCCTGCACTCGCGAGGCCGGTCGGCACGCGTCTCCTTCCGCCCTGCGACCTGCCGGCCGGCCCCTCTTTGCAATCGGCCAGCGGCTGCCGCGTCGCGGGCGGCGGCGCACGGCGCCCGCAGCACATCTCGTTCGCAGCCGGAGGAGGCGCAGGTGAGGAACCCACCCTTTGCATTTCTCACGCCTTCACAGATCATATATATTAGCTGGAGAACCTGTAACTTCGGAAAACAGTGGATGTAAATTTTACTTCTCTATTTCAGTATTATTGTTCAAGATTAACTTCCAACTATGTTGATCCTAACTCATATGCATGACTCACCATTCATTTTATTTTACTCTTGCACTTTTTTTGCCTGTAGCGGGTGATGCTTTTGTCGTAGAAGGCGCGACGAATGTGAAGTTCTCTAGAGAGCTAACTGTTCCGGGCCACAAAGAGCCTCTGGTCATCCTCGGCACAGGTACATTTCCTTGCCCCATGTCCTTCCTTCGAGATTGTTGACTAGCATAAATGTGTAGTACTTTTTACAGTTTGTGATTTGAATTTTAGCTCACTCTAGGTTACAGAGACAAGTTCTTCGTCAAGGTATACGCCGCAGCATTCTATGTGGATATCTCCATTGGACTCGATACCGAGCAATGGAGAAAAAAGGTCGGCCTTGAGAGTTTCGATGCCTCCTCGGGTTTTGACTCCATTTTTAAAGGTAAAAACCGGACTCGGTCCAACTAGCTATCGAATAGCCCAACGAGTAGGTTCATGAATCTGTTGTGTAATACATGCTGATCAGACAGCGTATCATGCAATGCAAATGCAGCACCGGTTGTGAAATCTCTGAATATAACTCTAGTTAGAGACGTTGATGGCAACACCTTTGTGAAGGCTTTGGATGGCGTTATAGCTCGCCGGATTCAGAAACGGACCGATGAGGAAGAATCTTCACTGTCGGCTTTCCGGAACAGCTTTCTAGGGCGCAATCTCAAAAAGGGAACAACCATCTATTTAACTTGGTTGGAACCCTCAAGAATGCTGGTGAGTGAACAATCAGTCCCACTGTACGTATTCAACATTTTAAGCAAATTCATCTAGAGTTGTTGGTAGGAAACAATTGACTCTTCTGCGGGCAGAGCAAGAAAACCAACACGGGCATATCTTGTGAAATCAAGATACTTTTTTCACATATCTTGCATGATATATATTTTATTCTGTAACTAACTCGTTCTTGTGTAGGTCTCGGTTTCGACCGACCAAGGTCCATCCCAAGTCGACGCTGAGGTCAAATCAGCTACTGTCAATTATGCTCTATATGATGGCTTCTTCGGCACCTCTCCCGTATCCCCCACTTTGAGATCTTCCACTGCTCAGCTGCTAGAAGCTATCCTTACAAAGTGACGTGCAGAGCAGGGTCAGTGTATGGTCCCTGAAGACAAAGTGCAGAGTGATGAATGAATGCTATAGCAGTTTTCTTGGATATTGCATCTCATATATTCGAAATTGGCGGTGCATATCCATGTTACACTTCCGGGATTTGCTTTTTTTCTTTAGGGGGATGTCTCATGTAACTCAAATTAATACTTTTGAAATATAAGCAGCCGCTGCACACCACCACGGGAGGAGAGCGTCGCTGCAAACCACGGGCAGGGGGCGTTGTCCCTGGTCGCCGCGGGCGGACGATCGCAACTGTTGCTGTCCCAACCGCTCCAGCAGGCCGCCGCCTCCCCCCAACAACACTCAACGGAAAAAAGAAAAAAAAACATCCAGCCACCTTCGTCAGCTGGGTCTGCCGCCACCGCGGCCGAGGCCATTGGCAGCTACGGCGAGTGAGTGGCGGCGAGGTACATTTTTGTGTGGATCTGGGTTCGTTTGGAGCCGCCCTGGGGAGCAACCTTAGAGCGTCTCTGGAGAGTGATCGCCGCTACTGCCACTTTCACGGTTGTTTTGAGACTTGAGAATGAGGACGACATTCTGTTTCTTGGATGGAAGATTGGATGAAGGAAGAAGCGGGGAAGACACCTGTGAAGCAATGACGGGGAGCAGCGAGCGACGGCGAACGGGGCGGAGGACGTCTCGCTCTCGCATTGCATCACACGAAGAAGAGGAAGCCGCGAGGCGTGCGTGGAGCGTGGTGCGCAAGGATCGGATCGGACCTTGGCGATGGCACCTCTCTCTGTCTCTCCACGTCGGCGACAATGCCTCCGTGCGGCGTCTTTTCGGAGATGCAGCTGCGCTAGCTCGCCTGCACAGGCTATGTCGGACTCCTGCTTTCTACTAGTGATTAGTGAGGAGAAAGGGGAGAAAAAGACGTACTGCTTCGTACTAGTGATTAGTGAGGACGAAGGGGAAAAAAGACGTACCTACTTGTCTTCTCCTTGGGGACCAAAGGAATTAGTGCCCCGGAAGGTGAGCGAAGAAGCTGCCATCTCATTGGGGACGCCAAGTCATAAGTCGCACGCGCACCCCGCACGCGGATGGGTCACCACTTTTTCTATATATAAAGAGACTGATATGGCCATGGCGGATAGAAGGAGTAGGAAGTGGGCCGTGCCCATGGAGATAGAGGGAAGGCCGTGCTATGGATCAGTGAGGTGGCACAATCTAGACCCTCGATGGCTGACTGATGGGTTTCTCACGAGAATTAACTAAGGCACGGATTCATTTCCACAAAAAGAGAATTAAGTGGCATTGTTCCCAAACCGCCACGTCGTTTAATGACATGATGGTGACTTGGGTGCTACTCTATAAGATTCCTTGTGAACGAACATTTTAGCTTCTCTTTTACTTTCTTTGATTCTCAGCTTAGCTTTCAAAACGGCTTGGAACGGCACCTGCTTTGAGCAATTTGTTTGCTTGTCATTCGGGTGCCAAGTTGCTTGCAATTACATTATACATATAGTAGTTGTTGTTAAAGAAACATCTCATCTTTCTTCCTACAAGCAAGAAGCTAGCCTCTTTTCTCTTATTTCACCATCTCAATGACAAGGATAAGCTAGCTAGCGTTCTACAAGCAAGAAGATCTATTTACTTCTCACAAGAATAACAACAGGTCATGGTTCATTCATCCATGCACCTGAAAATCAACAAAGAATCAAGCCTCTTGGGAATTCAGAAATTTTATATTATATCAACGCAGTCGTATGTTTGTTTGTTCCACGATAGAAAACAAAAGTGCACATGGTGGAACTATCTTCTGTTTAAAAAAATAAAAAGGAAACCTAACTAATTATGCTGATGAATTCATCCGTCCATCCTTGTATTCGCCGACGCCGTCCTCCTCTTCTCTTCGTCAACTGAATTAATGGAGATGACTCTGCTCATGAACAAAACCGAGTGTCGGCTGCTACTACCAGGAGACGACGAGAACAACAACATGCTTTCGCAACCGTCACACAAACCAAGTAAGTCTTGGCAACATCTCATCTTTGACAAACTCCCTCCACACTTACAAGTGTTGCGACTGCAAGCAAAACAAAAAATATCAGCGTTCAAATTGAATTGAATCTCCTTCCCAAAAATACACCCTCCGTCTCTATAGGAAAACATCATAAACCAGCCCCAGGATACATGGAAGCAATCATGCTCAACACAGCTACAAGCTACAAGTTTAAAGAATGAAACCAAATTTAAATTGTACATCAAACTGCTTACGAAAGGCTGCAACAAATGACAAAAAATAAAAGAATGCAATCAGTTCGATTAGACATATATGCAGTGCGCCTGCAATGGCTTTAGTTTTCAGGTTTCAGGTTCATATTCATAACTGAACATCTATACGCAGCACCGGAGTAGTTAGATGCTTATATATGCTGAAACACATGAGAAGTAGACAACTAAATAAACAGTCTCAGCTACATGGACAATGGAGACTTTGAGCAGTATAAAATGGAGAAAAATGAAGATCAAACATGCTATTTTGGACTATGCAAGTGGAACCAAAAGCTTCAACTAGGGAGAATAATCTCTAGAAAGAGCCTTTTTGAAACTGGACAGCACAACAGTTGAACTGGGAAAACCAAACTGACGACTTCAATATGGAGTGGTTCCATTCAAAGAAGTACATGCAATCACATGTATACAGAATGACCACATGCGCAGCACCAGCAACAGCTCTACAACACCAACAGAGAGAAACAAGAAAAATACAACCAACAAATAAGTGACAAAGACAAGTGAGGAAAAATCAATTATGCATGTAAAGATTAGGTAATTGAGTAGTACTCCCTCCGTAAGGAAATATAAGATCATTTAGAACACTACTAGCGATCTAAGCAATTTTATATTTCCTTACAGAGGGAGTACATATCGATTGGACTTTGCACAAACCATCCATTCAAACAATTAAAAACTTGAATGTACAAAAAAAGTGTTGAAAGCAAGGGCCAAACTAACATAACTCAGCTGATCATGGGGACAATTTCAGATTGACCAATTTCACTAATTAACCAGCAAGTGACAACCAAAGGAAAAAGATATAACATGCTTTCTATATCCTATAGTTACAGGCCCAACATGGCAGCATCATACTCGTGGGCGACGCTGTGTGGTTATAACATTACAGGCCCAACATGACACCATCATACTCATGGACCACGTTGTGTGGTTATGACATTACATCCCCAACATGGAAGCATCATACTCTTGGGCAACGCTAAGGAGCAGGTCGAGGACCACGACCAGCTTACCTTGAAGGAGCAGAGCAAGCCAATGATGAAGAAGAGCACCAAGTAAGACTCATCAACATCTCATATTTGACAAACTCCCTCCACACTTATAATTGTTGCGGCTGCAAGCAAAACAAACAATATGAGTGTTTAAATTGGATCGAATTTCCTGCTCATAAGAAAAATACACCTTCCGTCTCTATAGGCAAGCATCATAAACCAGCCACAGGATAAATGCAAGCAATCATGCTCAACACCGCTAACATCTGTTTGTTATTTAGAATTATGAAAAATACAAGTATGCATATCAAAACTAGAAAATTGAGTAGTACATATCAATTGGACTTTGCACAAAACATCCGTCCAACAATTAAAAAACTAGAATGTACACCGAAGTGTTGAAATTGAGGGCCAGACTAACATAACTCAGCTAACCACTCAGATTGAGCAATTTCACGAATTAACCAGAAGGTGACAACCAAATGCAAAAGAGATAACATTCTTTCTACAGTCTATAGTCACATGCCCAACATGGCGGCATCATACTCATGGGCAACGCTCAGGAGCAGGTTGAGGAACAGGACCGGATTACTTTGAAGGTGTAGAGCAGGTTGAGGACAAAGAATATCACCGGCTTTCTTTGGCACCAATGCTAGGCGCACCTTTGCGCCTCTCCTGTGTGTCGAACAGGATAAGGCCAACGCGCTAGTTATAATACATGGCTGCAAAGAAGAAGCACAGTCAACATAACACTACAAAAAATGGTAATTAGACACTAAGGCAGCATGGTGATCACAAGAAATGAACCAAAGTAAACTTTGAACCTTGCAACAACATACCATAATGTATAAAACAAGAGGATGATTGCATAAAACAAGTTTCGATCAATACACTAGTGGGTCTGGTCTTTTATCGGCATGAACAAGCAAAGCAAAAATTGCATGATGGTTATAAGCAACAG
Source organism: Triticum dicoccoides (assembly GCF_002162155.2). Classification (NCBI taxonomy): domain Eukaryota; kingdom Viridiplantae; phylum Streptophyta; class Magnoliopsida; order Poales; family Poaceae; genus Triticum; species Triticum dicoccoides. The sequence goes on along the minus strand of NC_041381.1, from coordinate 30,894,522 downwards.
ATTAAGAATTTTGAGCCTAATTTTGCCTTTCCAAATGGATTAATCGTAGTAGTTGTGCCAGGAATACCTGATCTATATATACTCTATATCTGGCCATGGGAATCACGTTGAACTAGCTGGCAGCAACTATGGCAAGCACTAGAGCATCATTCACCGAGCCAATTGACTCTAGTGCAAGCGAACATTTTCAGAATTACTGCACATGCATGGCTTTACAAAATATAAATTCCTGGGCATTGTTTCAAACACCCAACTCTGATTCAAACAAACACTAACGCAAAAAATCCCCATATTCTTTCATTACAGGCAGAGAGATTCAGACTTGAGAGCAGCAATCATATTATAGGAGCTCAAACAGAAAACAGATGTGACTAGATGTTAAACTTTTTTCCCTTAAATTTTGTGCGCAAAAGCTTATTCTAACTTTTACACGGTCCTGCAACCCCACAGCTATAACTATGCTTTCTCTGTCCATATGGAATGAGAAATCTTATTTCCCATTGAAGAATTAAAAACTAAAACTAAACTGTAGGTTGACACTCGGATACCATGCTGATTATTAAGACCACTATAAAATGGGAAAAATAGAAACATTACACTGGTGACACTATGTGCTTAACTGAAAGAATGTTACAAAACTTTTTTCTCCATTAGAACTAGTAGGTGGATATGATAAAGACCACAAGCTCATCATTGATAAGGCACCAAGTACTTCTGACCATATGATCACTAGCACATCGAGTCCCAAGGTCCACCACAATTACGCATTAGATTCTTTTCATGGGGGAAAGATTACACCTTTGGCAACATCAAGGAACTAAACCCAACATCAGCAACAAAACCATACATTACCTTCCAAGAGAGAATAACACACTTGCTCCTCAAAGACGCACAATGCTCCCAGCACCATCTCAATGCCCAAGGCAGCTCGACCGCACTAAGCAGACACATCTCCCTCGCAGCTGCTAAGTTGTTCAAGTAGAGTTGAACAGAGTTTAGTAAGATTGGTGCAAATACTTGAGATAATTATTGGATGATAAGAATAGTCAAGATCATGACACAATATGGACAAGAATGGAAATTATTTATGCTTGGCAACTAGAATCGCGTCACACTAGTACATGACAATGCCAGCATGGAAAACCATCAGATTGTAATTAAACCGTGCCAGATGACCATAATCCGAAAGGGAAACAACTAAAAAGATTGAAACGGAAACCTGCAAGTCTGCGGTCTTCTTCACGTAACTAAACTGGCATCTTGAATACTCACCCTGGAAACTCGTGACTAGAAATTTCTCTATCGTTCACAACACACCAATCAAACTACCAACTAAAATTATACAAGAATGCTTGGTTCAGCAAGATAGAACATCATGTTGATATCTATTAGAAGGGTAGGTGAATGCTTAATATATATGAATGTAAATAAAGAGATGATGCTTAATATACATTAATGTAAATGAGAGGATGATATTTACCCTATAAACCCCTCATTCGCTCAATTTTTTTTCCCAACGTAATATTTTTTCTTCTAAGCCAGGGTTGATAAAGACAAAAGACAAACCCAAGTTTTCCATGTCCAGCCTTATAAGCTAAGAGATCAAATGGCGGACTCAAAACCAGGGAAGAGTTCATAGCAAATTGAATTAGAACACATTCACTCTGAGGCTTTCTTGACATATTGGCATTGGACACAACTAAGATTCTCTCAAACAACAGTGGAATGATTGAGTCCATGTTTTACTATACCCTGAAAATGCAATATTTTCTCTTGGAAAAGAAAAGATCACAAGCACACACCATGGAGGGAGTAGGGCAAGTGAGATGGAAGGGCACTCACCATTGGGTGCTTTTTGCGGTGGAAGTAGGCCTAACACCGACGGATTCGCTGGTGATGTCGGGATCTCTTGTAAACTTGCATGAGGAAACCACGACAGAGAAGATCGGATTGAACCAAGGATGATGCAATACTAGTCGGGCAGAACATGATAAAGCTAGAGAAGATGCTGCAGTACTAATTGCAGCGGATACACACGCTTCACAAGCTTTTATATGCAAAGCAAATGTTGCTTAATGTAAAACAGTGTGACATAGACATAACTTTATGTTCTTGTTGGCTCGCAAAAGAGGTGCTTGAGGGTAAGGTAATCCAAGCAGGGACCTTCATATCAAGTATTTGTTGAACACAAATAAAGCACAACCTTTCGTAGTACAGCGACACGACATGGATGGATTTGTGTGACAACAACCAACAGGTTGATCGACCCTGCCAGTGACTGCATGTAGGCACTCGAAAAGCATGTTCTGAGAGAAGCAACTATTTGGTACAGATTAATGTCTGAATACAAATGCCCTTATGGAAAAAGGTTCAAATTTTATTCTGAGAACAAAATATGCACTCTACTGAACAAATGTTACATAACTACTTTTCTCTATTAGAACTAGTAGGTGGAAAGACCGCAAGCTCAACATGTACTTCTGACCATATGAGAACTAGCACATTTAATCCCAATGCTCCCCCCCAAGTACACACTTGCTTATTTTCATTGCGGAAAGATTAACCGTTTGGTAACATCAGAAACTAAACGCAACATCAGGGAAAAGCCATACGTTACCTTCCAACAGAGCATCACACACTTGCTCCTCAAAGACGCTCAATGCTGTGGCACCTTATGCGCACCGACCAGACTGACCTCCCTCGACACTGCCGCTGAATTTTTCGGGTAGAGTTGAACCAGATTTTAGTTAGATTGGCGCAAATACTTGAGACAATTATTGGATCATAAGAAAAGCAGAGATCATGACATAACAGGTACAAGAGCACAAATTCTATGTGTTTGACAACCAGAATCACAATACGCTGGTACATGACAATGACCACATGGAAAACCATCAGAGTTTCAATAGGGAAATGCTTTTCCAACAAAGTACCTCACAGTGATGTTTCCATGAACTGTCTCACATAAACATATTGGATTCTCATAAATCAACAAAGTGCACAATGTACCATGATGGAGCAATTACAAACATCACTTCTAATCGAACCAACGCATCTAATGGACAAAGGCACCTCTTTTTTTAGGTGTTTTGGTACAGTCTGCTGGAAAATAATAGATATTTGACCATAGGGTTCCTCTTAGAGGTTATACAGTTTGACATTCACTAGTTTTGCATCAATCGATAATCCATATTAGAGGAAGAACCAAATATTACTTCTTTGTACATCATGACAAGACCTCTCGAGACATCCTCTGGCCACATAAAGCACTCACTCTATTAAGCAGTGAATGTTGAACCTTACCAATCAAACAAGGGTTGTCTACCTGTTGCTGGGACCTCTCTCGCTCTCTCTCTCCCTCTCCCCTCTCCCTCTCCCTCCATCTCTCCCTCTCCCTCTCCCTCTCCCTTT
>NC_041381.1:30787297-30890527 GCF_002162155.2 Triticum dicoccoides | reverse complement strand
GAACAGAGGAATGATTGAGTCCATGTATTAGTATCCACTAGTCCCGTCAAATGCAATTTTCCTCTCAGGAAAGGAAAGATTGCAAATAAACATTATGGGAGGGATGAGGGCAAGTGAGACGAAAGGGCACTTACCTTCGTAGGCCATTTTGCGGTTGAAATTGGCCTCACACCTTCTCCCAGCGATAACCACAGGTCTCTTATGCACCTGGGTGAGAAACCGCATCAGGGAAGATCAAATTCAACCAAGGAGGATGCATACTATTCGGGCAGAACATGATAAAATGGAAAGATTTTTCATACTAATTGTTGAGGATGCAATCACTTCACAAGCTTTTATATCCTATAAGAATGTTGTTTAATGTGAAACAGTGGGACATACACATAACATTATGTTATTGATTTCTCACAAAGGAGGTGTTTGCAGGTACGATAAGCAAGCAGGGATTTTCATATCAAGTATTTGATGAACACAAATAAAGCATAGTCTGTCTCAGTCGGGTGGATTTGTGTGGCAACAACCAATAGGTTCATCGACCCGTCTATCAACAGCATGTACGCAGTCAGAAAGCATGTTCTGCCACAAGTAGCTGTTTGGTACAGGTTAATGTCTGAATACAAATGCCCTTAGAGAAAATAGTTTTGGTTTTAATCTAAGGACAAAAATATGCTCCTAACTAAAAGAATGCTACACAAATTTCTCTCTATGAGAATTAGTAGGTGGCTATGATAAAAGACCACAAGCTCGTCATTGATAAGGCACCATGTACTTCTGACAATATGATGAGTAGCACATCCGTTCCCTACGTCCCCCACAATTACACACTAGTTTCTTTTCATCGGGGAAAGATTACACCTTTGGACACATCAAGGAACTAAACCCAACATCAGGAACTAAACCATTACATTACCTTCTAAGAGAGAATCATGCAATTGCTCCTCAAAGACGCCCAATAATCCTAGCACCATCTCAATGCCATGGCACCTCGGTCGTGCTGAGCAGACACACCTCCCTCACCGCCGCTGAGTTGTTCAGGTAGAGTTGAAGCAAAATTTAGTAAGATTGGTGCGAATACTTGAGATAACTACTGGATAATTAGAACAGTCAAGACAATGACACAATATGGACAAGAACGCAAATTACATGTGCTTGACAACTGGAATATCGCGTAAAGCATCAGACTGTCGATGGGTAAACACTTTTGTGACAAAATACACAACAGTGAAGTTTCCATGAACAACCTCATATAAACATATTTGGCATCTCTGCCATAATCCGATCTGTGTCATCTGGCTTCCATTCCTGGGGTAAAATGGTGGTCACTTGTTACAAATCATCCCAGTATTTGATCTTAGGTGGGATAATCAAGAACTGAATAACTCAAGCATGGAACACACAAAAAAAGATTATTCTGTTGCAAATAGTAGGGGTGAGTTATTTTGTTTTCTCTCTCTTTCTTATGGCCAGGGGCTGTTGATCCTATAATGCTACAGCTAGGCTGATCCGACGACTGAAGAAATTTCAACGCTGGGTGGACAATTAGATTGAGCATCTCCAAAGAAGATTCTATTTATCTTTAAAGATTAAATTAAGTCTGCACCAAGCAAGCCTACACATGAGACATTATTAGAGGGCAAGAGGAATCCAGCAACATTGGTCAATAGGCTGGGTTGTTCATCTCCAGCCTTAAAAGCAACACGCACACACACACACACACCATGGAGGAAGGAGGGCATGTGAGATAGAAGGACACTCACCATCACAATTGAAGCAAGCCAGGGGCACACACACTATCTTAGGGAAACCACAGGGTCTCTTATGCACCTGCATGAGAAAACCACATAAGGAGAGATCAAATCGAACCAAGGAGAGAACAAGATAAAGCTAGAAAAGATTATGCAGTACTAATTGCAGAAGATGCAAGCACTTCACAACTTTTATATATAGAAAACAGAATGCTTCTTAATGTGAAACAGTGGGACATACACATAATTTTACGTTGTTGGTATCTCGTAAAAGAGGTACTTCTAGTTAAGGTAATGCAAACAGGGATCGCAAATGCCCTTACAGAAAAGATTTCCAATTTTATTCTGAGAACAAAATGTGTACTCAACTAAAAGAATGTTACACAACTTTTTCTCTATTAGAACAGTAGGCGGATTTGGTAAAGACCACAAGCTCATCATTGACAATGCAACATGTACTTCTACAGAACCCTTGATGGTCTAGGGCTATTTATTTTCTTGAGTTGTGGCTGGGCCCTGCATCCTTGGAGGGCCTCACATTGTTACAAGGCATATATAGCGTAAAAACAGCGGGGCTAAACAAGTCAAGAAGACGACTAAACTACGTATCTACGTAATCGGTACAAGGGAAAACGAATTTGTTAGGGGTGTCCCCCCTCGTCCCCCCTTAGATTAGGGTAACACTGCAGATCACAATAGACACATCTATCACGCAAATGTGCCTGCTCCGAGTGCTTCACTTGTCAAAACTTGAGACTATAATTGACAAACACACATGCTTGGTCATTGATGGGTAACCAACCTTCACTATAATTAAAAAAACACATATGCTTGGTCCTTGACAAGTAACCAACCAAGTTCAGGTTTTATTGCGAACCCGAGAAATCTGATCCTAATAGAACAGTACAACTCAGAACACAAGTCTGTTTTCCAGTAATCCTAGACCATGGCCCTTTCGTAAAACTAGAACATACTAGAAAACATGCCTTCCATAGCTAGTGACAAACGAGAAGGTGAACAGCAAGCGCACAGACATGATATGCAACCCTTTGGGTACAGAAATAAAGCAATAGTGATTATGTATCCGAGATAAGGTAATTTGACTCGGTTGGGTTGTGCTTACGGTCTTCACAAGAGCAAGGTTGCTTTACACACAAGGGCAAACAAGATTTGCCAGGAAGGAAAGGGGTGGAAGGAGAAGAGGGCATACCTCGCCTAGTGCATGTAGCTCGCCGGGAGGAGGCTGCAGTGCCTGCTGCTGAGAGTTCCTGCTCTTCTGCTCCACGGGAGGAGAAGAGGGACCTTCCATGGCGAACGTCGCTGTGCAAAGAACCCCATGAAATGGTTCCACCACTATGGACTTATCTTTTTAAGAACATCGTCATGCAAGAAAATAGGAGGGATTTTTATTTCATATTTGAATAGAGCACCCAATAAATAAAGAGAAATAATATCATTTTGAACACCAATCTAGTGCATGGCCTTAAAAAACAGTTTTCTCTCATCATGAAAGAAAATATAATTTTCTTCCGCTTGTTGTTCAAATGGTTGAGTTGAGAAATAAATGAATAACGTTTAAAAATAATAATGTGAGACTGGGAGAACACATACAAGGTCTACATTTAACCGAACTGAGAATGTAACTTTGATTTCATGATTTAGTTACAAAAATGTGGTTTCAATTAAGCATCAAAGGGATCTACTCTATGTACAGTATGTAATGGATGAGATGGACACTAAAGTTCAGAGGACAGATACTACACTTGTATGACTGGGACAATGTTGAGTCGTTGGCTAGAATGACAAATCAACTTAAGAAGCACTATATTCTAAACATAATATCTTAGACGGCCAGAGGTAGAAGACTTTTGCAAGGCAACATATTCAAAAATTTCAACACCACATGTTTCGAATGTGCCTCAAGTGCGTTAACCAAAACAAATCAACGAAAGACAACTCTGAACTGATATGGTGTTAAATAGCAAACAAAGTTTCATAAGATGAATAGGAGAAGTCGGTTAGTTGTGTACTAAGACCTCTCATCAGATTAACACTAGGAACATACACCAAACATGGATCAGAGATCATGATGACCAAACCGACGATTCACAGCAGCTGTCAAACCAGAAAGAAAAACCAATAAAGAAATCATTAGCATCAAACCATCAACAACTAACTATGGTTTTGCTAATACATCTTTGTCAAAATAGAAACAGAATAGCCGAGAGGCGATAGGGATGACTGTGTGAAAATAAATGTTCCAAAACCATGCAATGGGAACACTGCAAAAAAAGGGATCAGGTGTGTCTCGGTAAGCAGTTTTTCATTCTCTGTTTTATACATAGTAATCAAGGACAAAAAGTATGTACTATTCTTGAAGCAAACTTGAAGGGCCCAGGAAAACCATGACTTGCCCAGGACACAACTCAGATCCCTCTAGCAGTGGCTAATGACTAGGCAAGAATCACTTCAGCTTCAACTGATGCTCTCAATCACTAGTGCAGAACCGGGCAATAGCACCGGTTCGTAAGGCCCTGTAGTGCCGGTTACATAACCGGCACTAAATTGTGGTCACTAAAGCCCCCCCCCCTTTAGTATCGGTTCGGCACGAACCGGTGCTAAAGGGCAACCACGTGGCACGAGCCAGCTCCGGGGGCCTGGAGCCCTTTAGTACCGGTTGGAAAGACCAACCGGTACTATAAGGTTTGTGGTTTTTTTAGTTTTATGATTTCTTTTTCATTTAATTTTGTGTTTCCATTTTAATTCTTTTTCGTTTGCTGGTATTTTACGATACTACACATTGTACACATTATGCATATATATATAAATAGAATTTCTAGTAGAACAATCATGCATATATATATATATATATCATCAATGTCTCACAAACCACCATATTAATTAATTCACACATACACACATGTATAGCTATATACAATTTCTTCTACATATGCATGTTGCCTTCGGAGCCAGTGGCATTAGCCTAATTGGTGCCTTCGGAGCACGATGACAATTGGAAGTGGTTTTCATGGGGGCGGTAGCGGGTAATAGAATTCTCCCTTCGGATTTATGACCTGGTCGAGCAAAAGTCCCGCTATTTCCTCTTGAAGTGCTTCTACGCGCTCCGTTTCTATGAGCTTCTCCCGCACCTCTTTGAACTGTTAAGAAGGAGATCAATATGCATGTGTATTAGTTGTGTGACTAGATATCGATAATGGTGTAAAAATTATGAATAGTGTTCTGACAAGCGTACCCATTCCTGTCTTTGAGATCTGCTCCTTTCGGACGCCATCATGCGAATGTTCTCGCAAACGCAGAATGCACACAGATCAGTCCCCTGCGCCTGCTTCAGGGCCTTTACGAGAATGGAATTTGATTAGATAAAAATTAACCAAGCATGATAATTAAAGAAATGGCAGCTAGCTAGCTAGCTAGTACTACTTAATTGCTTACCTTGGGTTGAAACCATTGAAGCTTTTGTTTCCATTCGCCGGGCGTGACGGCGATGAACCTTGCCCAAGCCCTGCCCGCCGACAAAGAAAATGAATAAAGGGGTTATTAAATAGTTCATATCATGAAATGACGAACTAAATAGGCCGAGATATATAGTTAATAATGATTGAAATTACCTGTTTACTATCCCATACAAGATGTTATAGTCAGTTTTTTTTGAGATTAGTGAGTCCAGTACTTCAACTGTTCCGGCATCAACTTTAATGATACACAAGACCCAGTGAAATCTGCATGCACACACGTTTGCATGTCTTAATTAAGCGGCATATGTAAGCAAAAATATGTAGCTAGCTAGTAGGCAAAAACAGAGAATTTGTAGTACAAGACAGTGTGACTCACTGGAAGTTGTAAGGAAGTAGTATATCTTCATTGTATTTGAGGCGTTTCAAGAACTCTAGCATGCTGTCCTCTACGTTCTTTTGCTGACGTTGATTTATCTTCCATGTGTATTCATTAACGGTGTTTGGGTCAATGAACCCAATGCCAAAGCGTCCACCTTTTCTCATTTTATATATCTCCATCCTGCATAATACCACAGAAAAGAATATAGTGAGGATAATTACAGATAATGATTGATATCGCTTGACTCCGCCTGTACTTCCTGTACTACCTCGACTCGTACCGCTACGCACCATAGCTGCGGGGTGTCTCTTCTGCGATTGCTGAGACGGCGGAGACGGCTGACGGGGCTGAGTTGGACGAGGAGGAGTGGCCTGAGGTTGTGCCGTACTTGGAGGAGGAGTGGACGTCTGACGCTGTGGCGGACTTGGAGGAGGAGGATTGTCCTGACACTTTGCCGGACTTGGAGGAGGAGGAGTGGCCTGACACTTTGCCGGACTTGGTGGACTTGCAGGAGCGGGAGTCTGCTGACTCGGTGGTGGACTTCGACGAGGACTCGGCTGACGCGGTGTCGGTGGCCTTCGAAAGATGATGCAATCCTTTTTCCATAGGATGATACGATGTTTGGCCTCTCCGAGAAAGCGCTCGCCGTCACCTCCAACAATGTCAAGCTGTAGCTCCGAATATGGTGGGTCCACCACCTCATCAACCAAGACACGAGCATAGCCCGCTGGAATCGGGTTGCAATGGAAGGTTGCCTCGGGGGGATTTGTAAAAGCAAAGCCGTCCGCCATCTTCATGGATATGTTCTTCATTTTGACATGTAGCTCGCAGTTAGTGTTCTCTGTGATGTCATCCACGGGGTATCTACCCAGCATTGCGTCGTCCGGGACGGAACCCACACTGCTTCTCCGCATGGATGGGCCGGTGCTATCCAATGCTGGATCATCCGCTAGCTACTGCAGCTGCTGAGACCCCCTTTGATGGGTAAGTGAGTCGATCTGCTCCTGCTGCCGCTGGAATTTGACTGCCAATTCCGCTTGACTTGCTTCTAGGCCTTGAAGGCGTTCATAGTCCCGCTTCCTCTGCTCCTCCTCCATCTTCCTCTTCTTCTCCTCCGCAATCTTCTTTCTCGCACGGGTTCTGTAGTCGGTGTTCCATTCTGAAAACCCCTCATACCACGGAATAGCGCCCTTGCCTCGTGTTCTTCCTGGGTGTTCAGGATTTCCCAGGGCACGCGTAAGCTCGTCGTTCTCTCTGTTGGGCTGGAACACCCCCGATCGTGCCTCTTCTATTGCAACAAGTATCGCATCGTCGGATCCCTTCAGACTTGCCCTCGTCGAAACATTGCCTGTCTCCGGGTCCAACCCCCCCTCATGCGCATAGAACCAAGTCCTGACCCTGAGGGGCCAGCTCTTAGTAGCCGGAGTGACACCTGCATCCTCCATCTCTTTCTCAGACTTATCCCACTTAGGCATTGCCACCGCATAGCCACCTGGCCCCAGCTTATGGAACTTATCCTTTTTTTCGGCATTCTTCTTGTTTATTCTCGACCGTTCCTTAGCTAATTCCGAATCCTTGAATTTCACGAAATCGTCCCAATGATCACGTTGGTTCTCTAGTGTTCCCTTGAATACTGGAGTCTTCCTTCCTCCCTTGACGTACTTCTTCCATTCACGATTCTTGTGGTTCTTGAATGCAATAGCCATCATCCTAAGAGCAGCCTCCTTAACTTTCTGCACATCTGCTTCTGTGAAATGATCTGGTAGGGTGAAATGTTCCATGAGAGTATCCCAAAGCAGATCTTTTTGATTCTTGTCGACAAAAGTAACATCTGGACGTGGAGCAGCGTCCTCTTTGCCTTTTTGTCTTTTGTCTTTTGCTGGCTCTCTCCATTCTTGAAGGGAGATCGGGAGTTGGTCCTTCACAAGAACTCCGCACTGATGAACGAACTTGTCCGCAATCTTCTTAGTCGCTAATGGTTTGCCAGTAGGGCTGCATGCCTCGATATTGTACTTTACGCCCGGCTTCAACTTTTTGTTCGGGCCTCGTTTCGTCATTTTGCCTGAAGATTTGCTCGATCCGGATGGCTGAAAGAACAAAGATCGATTCGTTAATATATCTTCAAGTCATTTAAAACATGTGATGATCACCAGATGCCTGCTTATATAAATATATATACCTCGCCGGTCTTTGTTGTTTCAGGATCAACATGTTCTTCGTCATCGTCATAATCGTAGTTCATGACTTCATGAATTTGGTCGTCGCGATCGAATATCATATCACCCTCTCTGGTGTTGTTTAGAAATTCAGAGCCGTCATAATCTTCTTCATTTTGATTATCATCTGGCCCGCGTATCATATCGAACATGGTCTGTTCTCCCTCTCTGTCGGTATTGTCTGCCATAGCTTTTGTTTAACTAATCCAAAAGAAATATAAAATAATTTAGTATTCAAATTACATCGTCTCGAATAATAGATATAATCTCGAATACATCGTCTAGAATAATAGATATAATCTCGAATACATCATCTCGAATAATATATAATATTAAATAGTACATCACTGGCTATTAGCTAATAAAGATCGAATACTACAGAAGAATCTAAGACACTCGCGGTTCCTCCGGCGCGGGCGGTGGACACCCAAAGAGAAGGAACCCTCACAGGATTATAGCTGAAGTGAGATCCCCGAAGAAACTGCCACGTATTGGAGAACCTGCCGCCCTCTAACGCAACCATGTAGCGATGGACGTGCTCGTCCTCCTCCCTGACACGGCGACATACCACCTCCGGCGGGGCCGGGTCCCTCCGCACCGAAACTGGCCCACGCAAATGCCACCAAACGAGATCAGGGTCGACGACGGGACCCGGGGCCGGGTTCCTCATCAAGCGGCGCGCCCCTCCAGGCAGCACCTCCCAGTGCCAGCCCGGCGGAGCCCAGTCCCGGACATGGGTCGACTGGACGTCGTCGCAGACGGGTCGACGGCGAGGATGCGGGCCGGGCATCGTCGAGAACAAATACTAGCTATATGCCCGCAAAAAGTAACATTTTTTTAATGATTGGATTTTGATAACTAAAATTTCTAACATTTCTATATAACACTAATTATGCTAATCTAAATAATCTAAATAACACTAAAATTTCTAACATTTCTAACATTTCTATATAACACGAATTTCTAACATTTCTATATAACACTAATTTCTAACTAATTAAACACTAATTATATCCATCTAACATGCATTCATACATATATAATAGTGAAAAAATAATAATCTAAATAATCTAAACTAATTAAACATACAAAATACGTGTGTGTGTACTAATTAAACACTAATTATCTAAACTAATTAAACATACAAAATAATAATCTAAATAATCTAAACTAATTAAAGACTAATTATCTAAACTAATTAAACATGCTTGTGTGTGTGTACGGGCTCGGGGAGGGCTCACAGCGGGCGACGGCGACGGCGAGGCGACGGCCGGGGCGGCGACGGCGGGGACGGCGCGACGGGGACGGGGACGGCGCGACGGGGACGGGGACGGCGCGACGAGGACGGGCCCGGGGCGGCGACGGAGACGAGGGAGGCGACGGGGACGGGGGCGGCGACGGAGACGAGCGGCGACGGAGACGATCGAGGGCGGCGGCGACGGCGACGAAGACGGAAGCAGAGGAACGAACAGAGAGGGAAAACGAAATTTTCGCACTCTAGCATATATAGAGGGCACCTTTAGTACCGGTTAGAGCCACCAACCGGTACTAAAGGCCTGTTTTGGCCAGGCCAAGCGGCGGGAAGCGACCCCCTTTAGTACCGGGTGGTGGCACAAACCGGTACTAAAGGCCCCCCCTTTAGTACCGGGTGGTGGCACAAACCGGTACTAAAGGCCCCCCCTTTAGTACCGGTTTGTGCCACGACCCGGTACTAAAGGGGGTGCGCTGGCGCAGGTGCGGTGCGGCAAGTTTTGTCCCACCTCGCTAGTCGAGGGGCTACCGTACTGGTTTATAAGCCCCAGTGCGGTAGCTCTCTCGAGCTCCTCTCCTAACCAGGCCTACTGGGCCTACCTGTCCTCTTCGCCTAGTGGGCCTACTGGGCCTTCGCGGGCCTGCATCCTGGCCCAACGAAAGGTTGTGTCGCTAGTCGTATGCAGGCCGCTTTGGCCCAGTGGGCAGGCTTTTTTTTCTTAATTTTTTTTGCTTTATTTTTTTTGCTTTATTTTTTTTGTTTTATTTATTTTTGAGTTGTTTTTTGCTGTATTTAGAGTTTCTTTGTGAATATTTTTGCTTTAGGTACAAAAAATTACAAACTTTCTGTTAGTGCCGGTAGATTTCAAATTTGAATAGTTTAAATTTTGAATTATTTGAAATTTGTGTGAATCACTAGTTTGTGAATAACTTAACTTTGAAAAAAGTTTTTTCAATGATTCTTTTTTCTTATGTTTCATATTAGTGTGTTTTATCATTATATTCAATTTAGTAATGCTTAGGTTATTTAAAAAATGAAATGCCTTTGTAATAGTTCAGTTTTCGTCGGAAACCCTGATACTTCGAAAGAGATTGTCCATTTTGTACACGAAGTGCATCCAGTTTTTGTCGTAACCCTCTCTACTTTCTTGCACATGCTATTTGTATGAAATTATGATACCATGCCAACTTTCAACCTTTTCTGAGTTCATTTGAATTGCTTTTCAATTTCAGGGTCATTTAGCTGGAAAAAAATCAGTACATGCATGAAAAGAATTTGTTTGCACATAAAATTTCTTCGCGTTTCAAATGCCAAAACACATAACTACCCTAACTATTACAGACATTCCCTCCTGGGTGTGAAACACAGAAGAAAGTGATGATAGTGAAGCCGATCACATCCCAGATCTTTGGGTGTGAAACTTTTTCTTCACATGTGTCCCTTTGCGCCGTAATCATGGAAAATCTTCATCATTTAACGGGATGCTCGGGTCAATATTCACTATGAATGGAGAAATTTCATCAAACTTTTCATAATCTTCTGACTTGTCTGTCTTGTCATCCACTCCCACGATGTTTCTCTTCCCAGAAAGAACTATGTGCCGCTTTGGCTCATCGTACGATGCATTCGCTTCCTTATCTTTTCTTTTTCTTGGCTTGGTAGACATGTCCTTCACATAGAAAACCTGTGCCACATCATTGGCTAGGACGAATGGTTCGTCTGCATACGCAAGATTGTTGAGATCCACTGTTGTCATTCTGTACTGCGGGTCTTCCGTTACCCCGCCTCGTGTCATATTGACCCATTTGCACCGAAACAAAGGGACCTTTAAACCACGTCGATAGTCAAGTTCCCATATGTCCTGTATATAACCATAATATGTTTCCTTTCCCGTCTTGGTTTCTGCATCAAAGCGGACACCACTGTTTTGGTTGGTGCTCTTCTTATCTTGGGCGATCGTGTAAAATGTATTACCATTTATCTCGTACCCTTTGAAAGTTATTATATTCGAAGATGGTAACTGGGACAACAAGTACATGTCATCTTCAATAGAGGTGTCATGCATGGTACGTGTCTGCAACCAGTTGGCGAAACTCCTGGTTTGTTCACGTGTAATCCAGTCATCAGACCGCTTCGGGTGTTTGGAGCGTAGCAAATTCTTGTGTTCATCCATACACGGAGCCACCAAGGTGGAATTCTGTAGAACTGTGTAGTGTGCTTCAGTGAGAGAATGTCCGTCCATACATATTATTTGTTCCCCTCCTAGCGTGCCTTTTCCATCCAGTCTGCCCTTATGCCGCGATTCAGGAACACCAATCGGCTTAAGGTCAGGAATAAAGTCAATACAAAACTCAATGACCTCCTCATTTTGATGCCCCTTGGAGATGCTTCCTTCTGGCCTAGCACGGTTATGAACATATTTCTTTAAGACTCCCATGAACCTCTCAAAGGGGAACATATTGTGTAGAAATACATGACCCAAAACGTTAATCTCTTCGCATAGGTGAACTAGGACGTGCGTCATGATGTTGAAGAAGGATGGTGGGAACACCAACTCGAAACTGACAAGACATTGCACCAAATCATTCTGTAACCTTGGTATGATTTTTGGATCGATTACCTTCTGAGAGATTACATTGAGAAATGCACATAGTTTCACAATGGCTAATCGAACGTTTTCTGGTAGAAGCCCCCTCAATGCAACCGGAAGCAGTTGCGTCATAATCACGTGGCAGTCATGAGATTTTAGGTTCTGGAACTTTTTCTCTGCCATGTTTATTATTCCCTTTATATTCGACGAGAAGCCAGACGGTACCTTAATACTGAGCAGGCATTCAAAGAAGATTTCCTTCTCTTCTTTGGTAAGAGCGTAGCTTGCATGACCCTGATGTATGTCGTCTTCTCCGTGCATACGTTACTGGTCCTGCCGTGCCTCAGGTGTATCTTTTGTCTTCCCATACACGCCCAAGAAGCCAAGCAGGGTCACGTAAAGATTCTTCGTCACGTGCATCACGTCGATTGCGGAGCGGACCTCTAGGTCTTTCCAATATGGCAGGTCCCAAAATATAGATTTCTTCTTCCACATGGGTGCGCGTCCGTCCGCGTCCTTCGGAACAGGTTGTCCGCCAGGACCCTTTCCAAATATCACCTTCAAATCCTTGACCATATGATGTACATCAGCACTAGTACGGTGGCGAGGCTTCGTCCGGTGATCCGCCTCACCTTTGAAATGCTTGCCTTCCTTTCTTACGGGATGCCTGCTCGGAAGAAATTGACGATGTACCAGGTACACATTCTTCTTACAACTATTCAAATATATACTGTCGGTATCATCCAAACAGTGCGTGCATCCGCGGTATCCCTTGTTTGTCTGTCCTGAAAGGTTACTGGGAGCAGGCCAATCACTGATGGTCACGAACAGCAACGCCTTTAGGTCAAATTCTTCCCCCATGTGCTCATCCCACGCACGTACACCTGTTCCATTCCACAGTTGTAAGAGTTCTTCAACTAATGGCCTTAGGTACACATCAATGTCGTTGCCGGGTTGCTTAGGGCCTTGGATGAGCACTGGCATCATAATGAACTTCCGCTTCATGCACAACCAAGGAGGAAGGTTATACAAACATAGAGTCACAGGCCAGGTGCTATGGTTGCTGCTCTGCTCCCCAAAAGGATTAATGCCATCTGCGCTTAGACCAAACCATACGCTCCTTGCGTCATCTGCAAACTCCTTCCCGTACTTTCTTTTGATTTTTCTCCACTGCGACCCGTCAGCGGGTACTCTCAACTTTCCGTCTTTCTTACGGTCTTCTCTGTGCCATCGCATCGCCTTGGCATGCTCTTTGTTTTGGAACAAACGTTTCAACCGTGGTATTATAGGAGAATACCACATCACCTTGGCAGGAATCTTCTTCCTGGGGCGCTCGCCCTCGACATCACCAGGCTCATCGCGGCTGATCTTATAGCGCAATGCACCACATACCGGGCAAGCGTTCAAATCCTGGTACTCACCGCGGTAGAGGATGCAATCATTAGGGCATGCATATATCTTCTGCACCTCTAACCCTAGAGGGCAGACAGCCTTCTTTGCTTCGTACGTACTCTCGGGCAATTCGTTGTCCTCTGGAAGCATATCCTTTATCATTACCAGCAACTTTCCAAATCCCTTGTCAGATACACCATTCTTTGCCTTCCTTTGCAGCAATTCCAGTGTGGTGCCCAGCTTTTTCTTGTCACCTACACAATTCGGGTACAATAATTTTTTGTGATCCTCTAACATGCGCTGCAACTTCTTCTCCAAATCACTTGCGCAGTTTTTCTTTGCATCGGCAATGGCCCGACCTAGATCATCAACGGGCTCATCTGATGCCTTTTCTTCAGCTTCTTCCCGCATTTCCGGCTCAGCTTCTTCCCGCATTACCGGCTCAGCTTCTTCCCCCATTGTTGTATCATCGTATTCAGGGAACCCATGGCCAGGATAGCTGTCGTCGTCCTCTTCTTCTTCATTGTCTTCCATCATAACCCCTCTTTATTCGTGCTTGGTCCAAACATTATAGTGGGGCATGAAACCGGACTCAAACAGGTGGATGTGAATGGTTCTTGACGTAGAGTAATTGTGACCATTCTTACAGCCAGCACATGGACAAGGCATAAAACCATCCACCCGCTTGTTTTCCTCAGCCGCAAGCAGAAAAGTATGCACGCCCTCAACGAACTGGGGAGAGCATCGGTCATCGTACATCCATTGCCGGCTCATCTTCATTACACAACACCGAATAGACCAAATTAATACAAGTTCATACATAAAGTTCATACAACACTTAAATGCAACAAACAAATAACTCTCTAGCTAAAGCATTTAAATGCAACAACAAATGCGATCAAGACCGCAACTAAGGTAACAATTGATCCAACAGCATAATGATACCAAGCCTCACTATCGATGGCATATTTTCTAATCTTTCTAATCTTCAAGCGCATTTTCTCCATCTTGATCTTGTGATCATCGACGACATCGGCAACATGCAACTCCAATTCCATCTTCTCCCCCTCAATTCTTTTCAATTTTTCTTTCAAGTACTCGTTTTCTCTTTCAACTAAATTTAACCTCTCGACAATAGGGTCGGTTGGAATTTTCGGTTCACATACCTCCTAGATAAAAATATCTATGTCAACTTGATGGGCATAATATGTCATAAACACAAAATGCAACAAATAGTTTTAAAAGAGAATATACCACATCCGAATCATAACAAGGACGAGGGCCGACGGGGACGGATATCAAAACCATGGCACTATGTATAACAAACAACGTACGGGTAAGATAATTATTACATGATTAACTATATATCCAAATCACACAAACATCAATTTTTTATATAATATTTCATGAACAAGAGGCTCACCACAAGGTGGTGCCGGCGACGGACGGTGCGGGCAATTGACGGTGGTTACGACGGAGATTTAGAAGGCACTAAGTAAACCACACCTACATATGCAAACTAAGTGTTATTTTTGACCTCAAATTGCATATAAATCAAATACTAGCACATATATATATTTCCTCCCAAATTACTAAACTCACAAATTAATAACTATATAAATCATTGCAAGAGCTAATCTAGCAATGAGAGATGAAAGGACAAAGTTGCTAACCTTTGTGATCACTTGAATGGATGGGGGCCTTCAAATCTTGACAAATTTTGGGCAAAATGTGTGATGAGCTTGAGGGGAAGAGGAAGTACAGAGAGGAGAGGAGAGGGGAAAGGGGGAAGAACAGAGCGAGCTGGACGAAGGGTTTATATGCAGGAGGACCTATAGTACCGGTTCGTGGCACGAACCGGTACTAAAGGTGCTGGAGGGGGCCTAGACTGACAACATCCTGCCACCACCCTCATTAGTACCGGTTCGTGGCACGAACCGGTGCTAAAGGTTAGCCACGAACCGATACTAATGAGAGCGGCCCGGCTAGCCGTTGGAACCGGCACTAATGTATACATTTGTGCCGGCTCTAATACAAACCGGCACTAATGTGCTTCACGTTTGACCCTTTTTCTACTAGTGAATGAAAAACAACGAGCATGAGCCAAAGAGGCACCGCTTTAGGCTTCACAAGACCAGATGGCAACTATCACAATATGTTCAAGCAAGTAATATGAGTTGTTAGCAAGTTTGCAAAAAAGACCATATATGCCATCAAAATCAACCCACGACTTGTGTTGTATCAGCATACATAAGATGACTACAATAGCAAGATCATGGTGGCAAGAGACCACCACCACAGTTCCAGGCAATTGAGCCATAAACTTGATGGCTAGAAGACCATCACCAAAGACCACAAGCACCATATCATCGGCTCAACGGCCATAGCTCGAAAGCTAGTTCCTGGCGCAGCCACGGGAGAAAAGAGAGACCAGGGACTCACCTAAGTAGTTGTAGCCAAGGAAGCCATGGGATCCCAGATCATCACTCCGTGTATGGGCTACTGGATGGTCTTGATGCCAAGCTACATCAGCTTGACAAACGACTCCACATGGCCCTGGAGCATATTGAGTCCCCTTTGCCTGTAACAACCTTGACCGCTAGGGTTTCTTTCTCTACCCATGCTCGCCTATAATATCCAAACAAGCGAGTCAAGTCTCTCTCGAACGGACACAACACAAAATGATAGCATAAATTTTTTTGAGACCACATAGCCATGCTATAGGAAAATGAAACAGTGAATCAATCATGAACCCCGAGATAATTGCACACTACCATGTAACTACTTGAAATCGCATGACTATGCATCAGAACAGATAACTAGACACTAAACTACTAGACACCAAACTAGCACACCAAATTCCGAGGAACGAATCATATCTTCTTATATCTCGAATCTGAAAAAAATCTCAAAGAGAACATCGTAAAAATATGATTAAAAAATTCACAGTTTTGACACTATGCATAACACTAGAGCTAGCTAGTTACTACTCATGATCAATACCTAGAGGAGAATGACCTCCCAGTCACTGAATTAATCCAGAATGGACCACACGCTCATCGATTGGCTTCTCAATTATTAGGTGCAGCCTCTATTTCACTCTCTTGGTTTTTACTTGTATTTTACTTGGTTAATTGACCCTGTTTTACTTATTTACCTGGTCACTTGACCCTATTTTACTCTCACTGTGAATAGTAGCAGCTAGTGTCTACAAACTATGCTAGGGCAGTGCAGCGATAACTTGGCATAATGCTAATGAATAAAGCCACTGTCAGTGCCAAGTAGGCATTGACATTTCTTTTAAGAAAATAAATTTCTACATATGTGAGCAACACGACAAGCACTATTTCATTTTAGAAGAAAAAAAGGATGATGCACGACAAGGCAAAAAAAACTGAGGCGTTATAGACACCGACACGCCACCTTGTATTTCCCACACTCCTTAGCCATCGACTGATAGCTTACTAGAACCAGAGGAATCACACTATAGCCTTGAGGACTCAAGGCTTGCTAGTTCGCATCTCACACAAACACCTACTACTCCATCCGATCCAAATTAGCCGAGAGTACTAATATAAATTCAGTGCATTCTGTAGTAATCAAAACGCTGCAAAATGGCGTGAACATGATACTGACATTCATGCAACGCAAACAATAGGCAAACCTATGATTGTCTAAATATCTGGATTATGATTGTACACAATCAAGAAAAAATCACTGAACACACAGGACGGACAAAAGGTAATAGTAAGTGAATTGCAGAGCTCACAGCATGGCTAGATTCAGATAGGAAAATCAATGTTGCCTTGCTAAACTAGGATGATCGTACAAAAGGTCACAAAGCATAATATTCCCAATCAACCATTCTCATGAAGCAATTTAAGTATCCTGGTAATTTTATTAATTCTTTTGATAGAAATAAGTCTTGTCAACATGTACAACAGCGAGCAAATGAGCAACCAAATTGGTAGTCACTCCTAGACAGGAAGGATACAGTTAAATTCAGTCGGGCAAAGAAGAAGAAGAAACTGATATATTTGGGCCAACCCAATCCAAGAAAGGGCGGACCTTGATGGGGGTTGGAGCAGCGGATCTTGATGGGGTCGAAGCGAATCGAAGAGGAGAAGAGCAGCAGCCTCCACCTCATGTTCATCATCGCCTCCATGGCTTCCACACAACCTCCACCATCACTCGGCCTGTTGCTGCTCCTTCTAAAACAACAACCAATTGGCCTAGTAAATCCAAGATAGATGAGATGCACATTTCCTTGATATGAACATGGTACCAAAAAACCGAGCAAAGAAAAGAATCAAACCTTACATATTTATAATTGCAAATCATGAACTTGGAAAAAAGGGAAATATAGTTTTTTATTTACAAATGCCCATATAATGAAACCTGGCTTTTAATAATCTCCCTCCGATAGCTAGCTATATCGAAAACTATACTAAGTATAGAGTACTAGTTCTACTTGTACATGTTGCATCATATCATCACGAGCACTTCCACATCATATTCTTTTATTTTCCTTTTTGTGTTTGCAAGGTTAGTGAAGAAAGTGAAGAGTCAATCTCTTGCATGCCAAACACCAAATCCACATAAACAACCAACTCAAGGAGTGTAGTGTGGATGCTATTGTAAAGAATGGATGCTGCTGTAAAGTATCTAATAACAACCTTAAATCTCATTAGAGAGCTTTGGCATAAAAGATTCTAAACAGAACAACACACACATATCAGTGCATATTAGCTACCAACGGTACTTAACTCTTAGGTATTGCAGCAGCAAACGGTACTAGCAGAGGAGAAAATGGCCTTCAGCATGTTTATTTCAACTCTATTCCAGTTTTAAGTCTCTCTTCTTCCTCTCTCTTTCTCTGATGTAATCTATTTATTCACCCACAAAGAGGAAGAACTCCGTCCCATGATATAAGATGTTTTTGGAAGCTGTTTTAGCTTGCGAAAATGTCTTACATAGTTGGACCGAGGGAGTATATCATAACATATACTAAGTGCAGAAATTGAAGCCTTTATTTATAAATGGGTGCTGCAATACAAAAAGACAGAAGCGAACAGAGAGAGCAGAGGACCTTACATGGTGTCCTGTACTAGCAGGCAGGGTGAGCCGAAGTAGCTCCTCCATGGCTCTTCTCTCCCTCTTGAATTCCTTAACACAAGCCGAAAATGCATTAGATATAGGAGGAGATAAAGAAATGAAGAAGAAGAGGAAGAAGAAGAAGAAGAAGAGGAAGAAGAAGACAATAATAGGGGAGGAGGGATTGTAGTTGTTGATTGTTTTTCCTACAAATCTGGTAACTTCACACAAAAATTGTAAGCCTTCTTCTCAGAGAGTATTAGCTAGTCAGCGAGGTTATGATAAAATGCAATATTAAGTGCTATGCTTGGATAATGAAAACTGGAATTGGTTAAGACCTGCCAGAACATATTACTGTCTAATAGCATTGATTTGGATGTAGGGCCATGGTGCTGACAGCTGCATGACTTTCATATTCTCATTGACAAGAGTTAGACAGTACTGGAACGATACATGCAGAAGAATAAAGATCCAGATCAACAGAATATACATCATGAACAGGAAAATCATTAACAAAAACACATGGTATTGCTGTAAGGGTGAGCATCTTGTTTAAGTTTCAACTTCAAGACCAACATTCCTTCACACAGAAAAACACCCTGAGTATCAGGAAACTCTCCATTGGGCCATTTAATGAGATCTGGATAGAGCATATCTACAGAGAAACGAATCGGTGTGATTTCTTAAACAAGTTACGTTACATTGACACTTAATCCACCGAGCAGACAAATCAATTCACCGTTGCATATGGATAGAGCAGATTTATAGAGAAAAACACACAAACTTATCACGCCCCAAAAGGTCACAACTTTAGAGCCAGACAAATTAATTCACCATTGCATATGGCAAATAATAATGAGCCCACTGAGCAGGCGAACACCGAAATGGCGCAAAAAATGGTGACTTTGTTTCCAAAGCACGTACCTTGACAGTAACCTTGCTCTTCACTTGGTTTCCAATGCCTCCGTCATAGACTGCACACACGAGAAACGCAGAGAAATAATAAATCAAATCATCAACAAGATAAAGGAGAATTATGTTCCCTAGTCTGAAGGGGAACAAGGCCATAACCGAAGAAAGAAGCAGGTGTTATACAACATCTCAGTTGGCTTGAACCAATAAAGCGCGACATAGTCATACAGATTGAACATCCAAAAGGGATGGTCTAGTTTCAGTGAATGTTCAACCATGGCACACATGAGCTGAACCAAAATGTGAAATGTATGATTACAATTGTGTGCTATCCAGACTTCTTAGTGAAGACGTGAAAGTGCTATCCAGATTATCTAGCTAGGCCAAAGCCATATGGATTGTATGCAGCAGTACTTTGCTCTCTTTTGAGCAGTGATACAATTAAGGCAGGTGAGGCCAGTGAGCTGTCTAGACTGCAAATCAACCATCTCACAGTGGCTGCATTCACACAAACTAAACCAAACAGGGTGTCCTGGGTTTAATCAAAGTTGATACAAATGAAACCAAAAATAGTTCAGTCTTTGTGTGTGTGTGTCCATTGGTAGAATTCTAGTTGGGGTGAGACCTTTTTTTCACAAAGCCCTGCATGTTTGTTGATACTAGGAACTGGAACCAAAAGGGATGGATGGACACTCAGTTTTAGTAAAAACTAGATCATTGATGGCGCGCGTTGCTGCGCCCATCCATTTTACAATAAAATGACCGGTATTTGTAAATATGTGGCATTTGGCGATTAATTTTACTCATAAGCTCATATAATAAAAGGAAATTTAAATAAACCTAGCTACAAAACATGAATATTAAATTTGCATAAACTTACCCATAATTGGGTAGTAATCAAAGTGGAGAATTTACAATTTATTTCTGTCACAACATTACAGAAAGTTACAAGAACTAAAAAAAATATTGTACCCTTTCAAAGGGGAGTAATCCAGATTATGTCTAATAGCATAATGATGGCAACATCTATAGCTATTGGATATCATATGCAGTAGCATGAATAGTTGGAGCTCAGGGAAAGCCAAGCATGATCAACACCCACGAAGAAATTCCCATTGCCTTCGTGTCATATGAGCAAATACAATTTAGTTTTCAGAGCTTATTGCATCTACTTCTGTTGCAAATTAAGGCCCCAATGAGTAACACGTCACTGTATGACCAATCATCAAGCATTGATGCCTTGCATAGCCATGAACTGGCATTGATGCCATCCTCATCAAAATAGCATGAATAAATCAACACATTGATGTTAAAGTATATAAATTGACAAAATATGCCACCTTTATAAACAATATCCAAGTGCCTTGTTGTAATTGATCCCAAATAACCCAGCCTACATGGATAATATATATTTGTAAGTGATCACGGAGCTTTGGCAGCCAAGATATATTTTAGTGCCCTGCAATCAGCTCCTTTCTCCATCTCTGCAAAAAGAGTACATGAGAAATTTTGGAATATATGTTCGCTAAACAAAATGCATTATAAAATAAGACAATCTACAGTAATAATATGAGACTATACGTCTATACAACCCTACAGTTTCAGATTTCCTAGTTCGAAGCCATTTTTTCACTTATTATGAAGTTGACCCATACATATTGCACAGATGTCATTCTTTCTTCAATCAATCTCATAAAAAAAATACAAATACAAAGTAGAGATTGACCATCAACTTATTACTCTAATCTGCTGAGAAAAATAAAAAATGAGGCATCACTCAGAAGAAAACTGATGTGTTATTTATTTCGTATAGACCACCAGTTTATGTTTAGGTTGAAGTTTTCCAACTGAGGAAAGTAGACAATGAAATTGATGAGCAATTAAATAGTACAATCAAACCTTCTCTTCAACACTACTCTATTTCTAGTCAATAGGCTTCGACATGGGTGAACTTGACTGGACGATGGTAAGAGTAGTAGCAGGAAGCTATAAACCATATCAAGATCAATCATACAGTCCAAAATGGTCATCATCAGAGTGCAAAAAATCAGGAACCTTAAAACAATGGAGCTCAAATTTGAGAAGGATCTTTAGTTGTCGCCTAGCCGCTACCGCTGAAAGAGGTGCAGGACCAGCCAACCCCACATATGGACATGACGGTCAACGGGCTGACCACTCAGACCCACCGTTACTTCAACAGAACCATCTCAGTTCTCAAGCTCATCGTCTCCAACAGTCGAATGCCAAGATGTCTGACTGCCTATTTGGGATAGGAGTTACAGGGAGTGCCTAATTTTTATGTATCTATATTAATTTACTTTTCTTCAGGTTCTATCTCTCAACTGAGTAATCTAATGCAGAATGTTGATTAGTGTGTTATCTCTGATCATAGGATATTCATGTCTACTCCATCTTCCATGTTTTCATGTTATATTCAGATGAATCAGATCTTTACACAATGCTACTTTTTGGGATACTGCATCCGACGATTCTTTTGAAGATGCACGGCACACGGAATACCTTTTGCCTTGATATGCTGCTCAAGAACTGTTGATAGTGCTCTAATCAGCAACACCTCACTACCGCCCCGTGGAAACAATGCCTCTACTCCTCTACCTAGAATGACTCTTCCTAATTAAAATTCTCTTACAGAAATATTCACTGGAGGGACGGGGATCAATATAACCCATCTTGATCCAGATCCAAAAGAATATCATTCTTGATTTGGGACGAAGGCAGGGTTCTTGGAACCAGGAAATCAAGAGGCAGACTAACTACATGTGTTGAATTAGCTGATGAGAAGATGAGACAAAGGGAGTAGTACCTGTTGGGCGGAAGCGTGACGGCCATCTGGATGATTGCTCGCCTAGGGACGCCGGTTCCACCAGCGGCACTGCCAAGTCATGGTGGGATCTGCCACTCAAGTTGAAGGTCGTGGTAGGGGGACACACTAGTTGCCATGGCACTGGTCCGGGTCGCTAGCAAGTGCAACAAAAAAAAGTTAAACCCTTAAATTTTGTGCACTGGAAATTAATATACATACATACAACAGGGAGTTAAAGTCCAAACCTGATCGAAAAAGACATAACCAAAAACTACGCAGTTGAACAATTTCTGAAATCTCTAGCAGTTGATTCTTTCAGCCATATGAAAATACCTGTTAATGGGAAAGTAGTATTAGACGATATCCACTATAGATTAAAAAAAGTTGAAGCATCTGCGTAATATTGAAAGAGCCTTTTCATCGAGATAAACCTGCAAGTATACATTAGACCAAACAGAATTGTGAAGATTCTGAAAAAAGAAATAAGACCTATGAAGCAAGTTTGTGGAGAAGAGATTAAACATTCATTAGCAGTAGTATTCCCAGAACTGTACTGCCTGCGAGTATATATCGACCTATTTATCCATCTCTTGTTGAAAAAAATGCTATTTTACTGAATTCAAAAATCGCTGAACACTGCCAGATCACGAAGAAAGTAGAGATGTATTTCGGCAAACGTATTTCACTTTCATCCTACAGCTGAAAAAAATAATTCCAAGTGAAACTCACATCGGTAGGAGGCGTGCCGATCTTAGGCACCCGGTGCTGGACGACGGGTTGATGTCGGCGGATCTCGGGACCGGTGGAAGCAGCCTAGGTGGAAGGAGAGGCGCGGCCTGGCCGCCGCAGCCGACGGCGGCAAGTTGGGCTCGGGACTGAAGGGGCCGCCGGTGGAGCGCGAGCGCGGTGTGGATGGCGTGCCGCCGCCGATGCCTGCGGTTGTGGTGCTCCTCCTGGAGCCGCCGGGGGTGGATGGGCGGATGAGGGCATGGAAGGCCTGAGGGAAGGGAGAAGCCGACGAGGATATGAGTGGTAGTGGGTGCCCCCGGCCGATCCCATCGCGCACCTGCAACTCCGGTAGATTGAATCGCGCGCCTCGCATCGCCTTGGCTCAATCCCTGTCTGTATCCTCATTGCCTTTGGTCGATCCCTCTCCTATGTATCCAGCGTCCCTCTATCTCCTTTAGAGAAAAAATATTAACAAGCGCACGAGCGTAGCACCCTCCACTTATGGGCCGAACAGGCCCGGTTTACCAGGTTTCTTCGTTTCGGCCTCCAGAGCAGCAGCCCATTAGGACAGCTGGGCCACATGCGGGACAGACGTCTGTACACAGAAGATCAGACGGCCACGGACGCCCAGATCGCCAAATCGAACGGCCGAAAATGCAAATCGCTGTGAGGGCAGGGATTAGGTGCGGTTATACTGTCCTTAATGTAAGCATGCATATAGACAGCTACACGGTGAACCAAAAATGTAAGTACGGGCATATATAGCTTGCTATTTATTAGTAAACAGCAAAAAAACAAAAAAACTCATGCCCATATTCAGTTAAGAAGAGCACTTCCTGCACGCGCTTATAATACGGCCTTTGGACTGACTAGGAAGAACACTGATTGCACCGCACCGCACCATCGATGAAGAGCTGGTTTTGTGGATGTTGAAAGTAGATCTAATTAATTCTGAGAGGGAAAGATGACAATTTGCTGCATCTACTTGTTTCTGAGACAAAAAGGTGTCAATATGTGTGTATCCGTTGGTTCAGTCTTAGATGGTGTTGCATGTTTGTTATTAGTCAGAGGAAACAGAAATCCATGAGGGATGGATAAATATTCAGGTTTCAATCAAAAATTAAGGATGCACATGAATAGATAACTCCCACCTCCTCGCTCTAGCTCCCCCGCCGCCCCCTCGGCGACGGCGCCCGTCTCCATGGGCCAACCTGTCTCCCCGTCCTCCGCCTCGGTCGATGCTGCTGCGCGCATGGGCCTGCCTTCCTACCGGGAGGCACTGTTGAGCCCTGCGCCCTCCTCCACGGCATTGATGACAGTGGTTGGAGATTCCCCCGACGAGGCAGCCCAGATCTCTCCGCGCCCTCGCCTCAAATCCATCATCACGGTCCCTGAGCGGGACTGCGGCATTGATGGCGGTGGGTGGGTGACCGTTGGTCCTGGCGGTCGCCCTGTTCTTGACTCTCAGCCTAACTCGCATTCCCATCCAAAAGAGCGAGATGAGCGCTTCCGCGCCCTTCTCTTTAAGCGGGCTAGGGGTTGCTGCTTCAGGTGCTTCTCCCCCAACCATCGCATCGCTGACTGCAGGAACAAGGCCCGGTGCTTGCTGTGTGGTGAGGCCGGTCACAAGGCGCGGTGGTGTGGGGACCGGGGCACGGGCTCGGCTAGGGCGCTGTCTTCCCGAAGGGCGGCCTCTCCTGTCCCGGTTGCGGTGCGCGGCTCTTCCAGGATGGAGGCTCCTGGGCTAGCGCGGCGGGGAGTGGTGCGGGCGGCGGCGCCGCGTCTGCCGGCGGTGGCGGAGACTGAGCGCGCCCTCTCGGGGCACGCGGTGGTGGCGGTGGTGGTGGGCTGCGGTTCTCCGTTAGCTCTCTCTGAGGTGCAGCGCGCCTTCGCTGCTCGGTTCAGGGTGCCGGACGAGCGTGTCCATGCATCACTGTTCGACCAGGGGGAGTTTCTCCTCTACTTCGAGGACCTGGAGGCTCGGAACGAGGCGTTGGCGGTGCCGGGCCTGCTCACCCTAGGCACGGTCTCCTTCCGGATCACGCCGTGGACAAGGTTCAAGAATGCAACGGCGGTGACCATGCGTTTCAAGGCGCGGGTCTGCCTGGAACGTGTGCCGCGTAGTGCTTGGAGTCTGGAGGCGGTGGCTTCCCTCTTCGACCGGTCCATGATTCTAGACTCTCAAGATCACTCCTACAACTCCGAAGATGAGACGGCGTGCATGAGGCTCTGGGTGTGGATGGACAATGTCGACATGCTGGCGACCCACGGTGTGCTACAGTTGGAGGAGCCGGTCGGGCCGGACTCGCCCCTCTCCCACCCCCTCCCCCCCGAGCTTGGCTGCCTCGTCGAGCCAGCACCGAGGTCGGGGCCGCTGCGCCTGCTAGAATATAACGTGCTCATCCATCTCGATCGAGTGATCGATTACCATGGCTCCCCGACGTCCAGGGGCGACAGTGGAGGCCTCCTGCCCGTGGGCTCTTGCGGGGACTCTGGTCGTCAAGAATGGCGGTACAAGTGGAGGTTGCGGCAGGAGGATGGAGCCGTACCACCCTCTTCTCGCGGTCCTGTCCATTCTCGCCTGCGTTTTCCTCCTGGGAACGACGACGACGGCGGCTCATCGGGCGACAGCGGGATGGCCCGTGGTGATCAGCTCGGTGGTGGTCAGCTCGGCGACCACGCCGGCTTCGGCGACAGACGTGGAGCGACGGACCGGCATGGCGGCCAGCCACCTGCGGCGCCATTCGGGCATGGCGGTTCGGGCAGGCAGGATGGGCGCTTCGCGGGAGGAGCACCCGTTAGCCCGCCTCTGCTGGGTGACAGGGAGCCGGTGCTGTTAGGCTCAGTTGGGAGCTCCTGTATCCGGTCAGCTGAGGATGGCACAGTTGCTAATTGCCTCCCTGGTGATAGTTTGGGGACGGCTGCACTGCGAAATGTGGACGCACGCGACATGCAGCTGCTGGAAATCTCTGAAGCGCCTCCAGCCCCGCGCATTGAACCTGGTCTTCTGCTGGATGCTGGGACGCTGACCAGTCGCGCCGAACTCGTGGGCCGTCCCTCCCAGCTGATCCTCGACCTCGACTCTGGCCCAGCTCGCGACGCTAACTCGGCCCTCGCGCCTGCTGCGGATCTGGACCTTCTGCCGGCTGTTGCTGCTCCCATCAATATTGCGCTGACTGAGGCCCTCTCTGCCTTCCTGCTCGCCGCTTCGCAGCCTTCCACCTCCGCTCTGCTGCCGACGCCGGAACCCCAGCGGCCGCCTCCCCCTCCCCCACCGCCAGTCGGCGCCGCGGTCGTGCCCTCCCCACCCCTCGTCAGTGCGGAGTCATTGGCTGGGGCCTCCCGCTGTAGCGGCAGGCTCGCGGCCAAGCCCAATCGTGGGCTCACAGCCGAGGAGAAGGCAAGGTTGGTGCTTCTCAAGAAGGGGGGGATCGTTCTCCATGATGGGCCTCCGGCGGCTGAAGAGATGCTGCGCTACCGGATGTTGTACAAGAAGGAGCTGCCATCTTCTTTCATTGAGGCTGTCTCGGCGTTGGTTGCTGCCACTTCATCTCTGTCCAAGCCCAAGGCTGCTAGGGATCAAGCGATCCACAACTGATTTTGGTTCCGATCTGTTGTGCCTTAGTGTTTAAATTGGATACCATGTTAGTACATTATATGTATTTGCTGGGGGTATGGAGGATCGGCTGTTGTGTACAGATTTCGGGGAGTCTCTGCTGCTGCTATATCATGTTGTTTGGCCTGTCTGAGGGGCATATAATTCTGAATGTTCAATTCAGTGTGTCTAATGGGTGTCATTTTTGCTGCTATTCTCCCCGACAGGGTGTACCTGAGTCGCTTCAAGTTTCCTCATGGATTTAAACCTTCTGAACTGGAATGTTAGGGGCCTGAACAACCCGGCACGTCGTCGTGCCATTCAGAACTTATGCAATACCTGGAAATGTAACATTGTGTGCCTACAAGAGACCAAGATCGCTGATATGTCGAGAAGTCTGGTGGTGGAGACTTTGGGACCTAGATTTGGGGATAATTTCCTGTTCAAAGGGGCTGATGGCACACGAGGCGGCATCCTGATCGCTTGTAGTCCTGACTTCACAATTTCGCCCTTGTCGGCTGCGCCAGATTCCTTCTCACTGTCTGCCACTGTGACTGATAAAATGGATGGCTCCTCATGGACGTTGACTGTTGTATATGGGCCACAAGAGGATCAAGACAAGATTGCATTTCTGCAGGAGATCCGCAACATCAAGCTTTTGGCGCAGAATGAATGGCTAATTGCCGGGGACTTCAATTTGATCGCGAGAGCAAATGAGAAGAACAACTCCAATGTCAACATTCGGATGATGGGACGGTTTAGAAGCGTCATCGAGGATCTTGAACTCCGAGAGTTTCAGCTAATTGGCAAGAAATTTACTTGGTCCAGTGACAATAGCCACCACACCTGCTCCAAGCTTGACCGCATCCTCATGTCTCGTGACTGGGAACTCAAGTTCCCCCAGTACCATTTGATGCCTGCCTCCACGGCCATTTCGGACCACAGCCCATTGCTGCTCAAGAAGATGGTGACCAAGCGCTACCATGGGTTCAGATTTGAATCTTTTTGGGTTCACTTGCCTGGGTTTAGGGAGACAGTTCAGGAGGCTTGGAACAAGGATGTGCGCTCCCATGACGCTTTCAGAATTCTGCACACCAAGCTTTGTCGATCGGCGGCCGCCCTCAAGCGGTGGAGCAGAGCTCATATGTCTGATATGCGGCTGCAGGAGGCTATCGTGAATGACGTCATTTTCCACCTGGATGTAGCACAAGACGAGAGGGTTCTGTCTGACGCCGAGCTGAATCTAAGACGCTTGTTAAAGGCTAGATTGCTTGGATTGGCAGCCATTGACAGAGCAAGATGGAGACAAAAATCTAGGTTGACTACAATCCGAACTAGCGATGCAAATACGAAACTTTTTCACCTGCGTGCTAATGGGAGACGTCGAAAGAATCACATTCCAACCCTGAAGAAAGAATGCGGAACTGAGACTAATATACATGAGGAGAAGGCCGAGATCCTGTTGCAGCATTTCAAGGGCCTTATGGGGGTGCCTTTCAATGGCACATACAAGCTTAACTGGGAATTTCTGCAACTGCCAAACCATGATCTGACGCACCTCGATGCTGATTTCTCCATAGATGAGCTCAAGGAGGCGATCGATTCGATGCACTCTGAAAAGGCACCTGGACCTGATGGCTTCCCTGGCCTCTTCTTCAAGAGTTGTTGGGATATGTTGAAGAGTGACCTCATGAAGGCTATTGATCTTGTTCACTCTCTCAGGACTGATCATTGGAATCTTCTAAACTCTGCTCATATTGTGCTCTTGCCAAAGAAGGATGCCCCCGGCAGCCCTCTTGACTACAGGCCGATCAGTTTGATGCACAGTATAGCCAAGATCCTCTGCAAGTTGCTTGCCAACAGGCTGGCCCCGGAGCTCGATTCCCTTGTCTCTCTTTCCCAGAGCGCTTTCATTAAGAAGAGATGTATTCAGGACAACTTCCTTTATGTGCACAATGTCATCAGAGAGGCTCACACTAAGAAGAAGCCATTAATCTTCCTCAAGCTTGACATTGCAAAAGCGTTTGACTCCGTTGGTTGGGGCTTCTTGTTGGAGACCTTGTCTGCTTTTGGCTTTGGTCGACGCTGGAGAAACATTGTGTCTGTCATCCTGAGTTCTGCTTCCTCAAGAATTTTGTTAAATGGCACCCCTGGTCCGCCCTTCAGGCATATGTGTGGTCTTAGACAGGGTGACCCCTTGTCCCCGGTGTTGTTCATTCTCGCCATGGAGCCGCTTCGGAAACTGTTGGATCTTGCAACGGAAGGCGGTGTTCTAACTAAGCTGGGACCTAAGGCAGCCAGATTTCGCACAAGTATGTACGCTGATGATGCGGCCCTGTTTTTAAACCCTATCAAGGACGAGGTGCATGCAGTCAGAGCAATATTGGATAGGTTTGGGGAGGCCTCTGGTCTAAAAATCAACATCCAGAAATGTGTTGCATATCCAGTTAGGTGCGAGGGGCTTGACTTCCAGGATATTATCCAAGATTTTGGTGGGACGGCAGGCTCTCTCCCGTGTCATTACCTTGGACTGCCGCTCAGCTATCGCAAGCTTAGAAGAATTGAGGTCCTCCCTCTCATAGATGGCATGGCCGGAAGGCTTAAAGGATGGAAAGGCAAACTGATGGCCAAACCTGGAAGGCTCACTCTAATAAATTCTGTGCTTACATCCATGGCCACATATTTCTTAACCAGTTTTGCAGTTGACAAATGGGCAATAAAGAAAATGGAAAAGATTCAGCGAAACTTCCTTTGGAATGGTGACGAGGAGTGCAAAGGGGCCAAGTGCCTTGTCAACTGGAAGAGGGTCTGCTCCCCAAAGGATCTTGGTGGCCTTGGAATCAAAGACATTGCCTGCTTCAGTAGGGCATTGCGGCTGCGTTGGGCTTGGCTAGAGTGGAGCCCCAATTCAAGGCCTTGGCAGGGCACCCCCATCCCATGCGATCGCACGGACATGCTGCTTTTCTCAGCTTGCACGGAGATTTCGTTGGGGAATGGGCAACGGGCAAGTTTCTGGAATGATCGATGGCTGTTGGGAATGGCTCCTGTGGATGTGGCCCCCGGTTTGTTCGGTTTGGCACGACGGAAAAGGCTCTCTGTGAAGGAAGCTCTCGCTGGTAATCGCTGGATGAAGGGCCTGGAAAGAATTGCTTCCGAGGAGCTGCTGGATCAACTTGTCAAGTTATGGGAGCTGCTGCAACCCATTGTCCTTTCTGATGTTCCTGATACCATCCGGTGGAAGTTCACTAATGATGGAGGCTACTCCGCTGCGTCTGCTTACAATGCTCAGTTTATTGGTCGCATCGCTGAGCCACAGTTGCATGCTTCATTGAGGATCAAGCCCGAGCCGAAGGTAAAGTTCCATCTGTGGCTCCTGATTCAAAATAGGAACTGGACGGTTGATCGGCTTGCGACAAGGGGATGGCCACACAATGACAAATGCATGTTCTGTGATCAAGTTCTGGAAACAGCTGCCCATCTGACGCTCACTTGTCCATTTGCCCGGGAGGTCTGGTTTTCCTTCCAGCAAAGTGATCCAGAGGCTGCACTTGTTGGTTCAACAGCAATGACAATCAAGGGATGGTGGAGACGGATCTGGAATCTGCACAACAACCCAACTTCTTGCACGCAGATCACATCGACTGCTTACGTTGCTTGGAATCTTTGGAAAGAGAGGAATAGGCGGACGTTTGAAGGAAAGAGATGCTCTCCCGAAACAGTTGCTGCTATGGCCAGAGATGACATTGTACCGTTCAAGGAAGCTACTGCGTAGTTTCTTTCTTTTTCTAGTTTTTGGGTTCTGTATGTGTGCGTGGGTACTTGAGGCTCTGTACAACACCTGGGAACTTTGGTTCCTTTTACCTCTTCTAATATGAATTGGCAGAACTACTGCCATTGCCTTCAAAAAAAAAAATATACAAACAGAACCAGAAAATGTGTGAGCGTACCAATATCTTCTAACTCTAGCCAGGCATTGTAACAACAAAGTATCAGAGGAGAAGACGGATGTGTCCATGTTTAAATTGGGGAGAGGAGAAAAGGACTGAATCGAACAGCAGCAGTGTCATCTCCATGGACTGAATCGAGGAAATGACCCTTCTTCCATGGATGGCGTCGGGCCTTCTCGATGGCCCTCCCCCTCTTGAATTGGCACCCGCAGCAGCATCTCTCCCCATGGCCCCTTTCCTTCACGCGGGGAGGTGAGATGGGAAGAGAAAGTGCCTGCAGACGCACGCACGCACGCACGCGGGCATCAGATCAGATGCAGGGAGGAAGAAGGCCAGCGGTAGAAGAAACAAGGGGGAGGAGGTATCTGACCTGCTGCACCTCGTGCGGGCTCGCCATGGCCATGGCCATGGGCGGAAGAGAGGGGGCGACTAGGGTTTCTGGCGCCGCCAAGGAGGAGGGAGGTTGGACGCTGCGGTCCTGCACGGCGACCGGAGGGGTGAAGAGATGGGGCTCCAGTCGGCGGTGCCTGGCCGTGGAGAAGATAAGGGCTCCAGCCGGCGGCGGTCCTCTGCTGCCCGACCACGACGGCTCCTCCGCAGAGACACAAGAGGAGAGGAGACGACCCGCCGCATGTGGGGAGGAAGAACAAGGACGCGGGCGCAGGAGCCACCGTCGCTGTCGCCGGAGATGGAGGAGGTGGATGCATCAGTGGCGTGGGAGGGATTGGGAGGGAGTTGCGGCGGCGTGGGAAGGGATGGATGTGGACTAGACTGGGGATCCTCTCTCTGCTTTGTTTTTGTTTTTGTCCTAGCTGTCCGTGCAAGTCCAACACAGGAGACAGCTACCTCGTTTTTTACAGACTCGCAGCAAAGGCGTGGCATTGGTAATCCGCGATTCTCTCTTGCTGATTTATTCAACGGACCCTACTACATAGGCGGCGGCGCACGCATGCGTTGCCCTGCGGCGGTTTCTAAAATTGTTGCGTACTATAGCATGCATGCCGTGAGATCCTCGCGTCGCATTCATTCCTCGTGTCCAATGCATAGCTAGCTAGCTACGGTGAAGCAGTCCGCCATTGATTGTTTAAGTAGTAGTAGGTTGCTTAATAATGTAGTATTCACGTAAAACAGGCAGGCAACCACTATTCATAAACAGTGTCGTGTTTTTGTTGATTCTTTGCTTGCAAGGATTATACTACCTGCAAACCGAAAATCGTTCTCGTTGATTTGTTCTAGTGGTGGTCTATGTTGGCGCCGGAGACAGGAGAGAGCCGAGGATGGCACGTCGGGCGGCGGTGGGATTCAGACGGAGCACAAGGGTGGCGGCGAGGCGCACGTACAAGAGGGAGGTCAGTTGGGGAACCGAAGATGTCTTACCTGTAAGCGCGAGGAATCGAGAGCGGAGCTGCCGGAGTCAACAACCCCGGCCGTCGCACTGACCGGAGAGGGAGAAGATGATCTGGATTGTGGGGAAGGGCGGCTGTTTTTGGCCGGCGACCCCGGCGAAGGCCACGGCAGTCAGACATGCCGCAGGCGAGGGTACGAGAACCAGCTACAGCTGCAACTTCGAACAGCCACTGTGGCGAGGGGCACGAAAAGACGAGCCTTTTTCCCTTGTTGTGCTGCCTCCATATATAAGCTGCTGCAAATTGATGAAGCAGACCCTCGGCGACAGAGAGAGAAATTAAGAAGGTGCCCCCTCAGGGCGAGCGTCAAATGGCCGGCTCCGGTGGAACTCGTGCGCTGGTGCCAGGAATCAGAGGGAAGGGTCGACGGCGTGCTAGGACGGGCTGGGAACTGCGGCTTTGCTGGAAATCGACGGACGGCAGTGCGGATGGCGGAGCATGGTAAACGTGATCGAGATGGAGGTGGAGGTGGATCTGGGTTGGTTCCCTGAGGACTGACGGCGAAACAGAGGTGAGAGAGGAGAGGATGCGAGCAGGCGAACTACCGCAGCAGCAGCACCTTTGAAGAAGAGGAGCCGCATATATGCATGGTGGCCGGCGTCGTGGAGAGAGCGGTGGCGGTGGAATGGATGGATGGGAAAAAGAGCGTGACCATGCAAAAAAAAGAGAGAAAAGCAACGCACACGTACGTGCTCCATTCCTTCCATTCCGTTGTACGTGCTCCACATGCATGGTGGCCGGCGAGTCATCAATCAAGTCAAAAGAAATCACGTGGAAGACGTGGTTTACTACCCAAACCTGATCAAGAAAATCAAAAGAAAAGATCGATGCAAATATCAAAAGAAAAGGAAAAAAAAAACGGATCGATCGGTAGCTGCAACGCCTGCATGCATGGATGCATGTACTCGATCGTATCCAACTGAATCGAGCCCAAGCAATGAAAAAAACAGGACTCTCGTCGAGAGAAGCGAAGCGAGATATACGCCATGACGCCACGTGCACCAAACCTGTAAATCAATCGAGAAAAGAAAACAAAACCTCCTTCCATGAAAAAGAACCTCCGCACAGTCCTAATCACGCACGAGCACGTCATTGCAACCCTCGGAGCCGTACGTGCCTCGGCACCATCGTCCTACCTTTATTACTACCGGTGCTCATGCGGACAAGGCACACGATTCACAAACTGATGGCGGGCGCCGAAACTCTCCCGGGCGACATCCTCGATGCGATCTACCGCCTGTTCTCCTCGCCGTACGACCGCGCGCGCTTCGCCGCCGTGTGCACGTCGTGGCGTGCTATTGCGTCATTGCACGCAAATCTGCCTGCTCTCCCGCTGCTACTCCTTTCGACGGGCAAAACGCGCCACGACCGCGCAGCACATGCCTACAGCCTGGAGGACCATAGGGTCCTGCACGCCCCGCGGATAGTCGGGTGCCACTACGGCGGCTGGGTCGCTGCGGCCGTCGGTTCGTGGGTCACGGTCACCAACCTCTTCATCGGCGCATGCGTGCTGCGGAGGGACTTTGTATGTAGATGCACAATTGCTCGAAGACCTGGTGGTCAGCTTGGTCGAACAATTAACCACCGAAAGACCTATCGACGCGTATGAGTATGGGGCATTTCCTTATGCCAAATACATTTTTGAGCTGCATGGCAAAGTGGCAGTGGCGTTGGATGTCTGGCTGTTAAGCCATAATCTCAAGCCACCATTGTTGAAGGGACGCTTTTTTAGGGTGTTCGAGCTCATCGATAGCAACACAACACAACCACCTAAATACACGTGGAAAGAGCTCACAAGCTTGGGTGACCTCGCATTGTTTCTGGGGCAAGGATGCTGCAAGGCCGTGCATGTGGCGGGAATGGACAGTGTCGTGGAAGCGAGCCGTATCTACTACTCATCTCCAGATGAAGAAGATGTGGAGGACTTAACAAGGTTGGACATCGGCAGTTGCTTTGTCTATTGTTGGGAGAGCGATAGCGTGCATCACTCAGAGTGGATCATGTCACACAGATACCATTGTCGTGAGAAGGGTTCGGAGTACGGTGGTAAAGATTATAATAGTTGTACGTGGGTTCTTCCTCCACCCTTTTAGCTCATGTGCCCATGCATGCATGCATCAGGCTTTGTACCAGATTAATATGTTATGGGGAGCAATGTTCATATTTAACTGGTTTTCTCTCTAAGGAACTGCTATATACCATGATTGCACGTATATGCACGTGACTTGGTACGGTGGCTTGGTATGTTGCATAGCCTTGAGTGACCATATGTTCATTTTTTTCTGTGTAAATTATTTGTAAGGACAAGTATAGTAAATATTTTCTATAACTCATTATCTATGCCTTGTTGATTTCCAGTCAAATTAAGAGGAATGTCTTCTTTACGAGGAGCTAAGAGAAATATTTCACAGTATTAATTAATAACCGCGTATGTCATATGATCATATCTTTCCTCTCATGCTAGAACTACACATTTACATACATACACAACCATAAAATTACTACATATATATGTGTAGTCATGGAGTCGATTGTGTGTGTATGGCACTGAGAAGTCAGGTTAACGGGATGATGAACATGTGTCTGTTAGGCTGGTGGAACAAGGCCGTTAGCAGAAGAAGATGTTGCGGCAAAGGAGATGGGCACACGAATAAAGAGCTCCATGTGTGGAGGCACGCGCACGAGAGACCAGTAGAGTCGGTCGTTGATTCCGGACTCTCATAGCTCCTACACTCGATGATATGATAATTCATCGTGGGTTGCTGGAAAACAAAACGACTCTCGGAAGCATAACCTACTCCATGTTCTATAATGTGTGAATGGAAGTCAATTTGGGAAAATAATAAAGATAAGTTTTGATTGTTTCTTTTTTGGTGCCGGTAAAAGTAGTGCAGCCTGTGAAAAATAAATTGTGTGCTTCACATATTCTCTTATTAGAGCACTGGGTTTTATTTTGAAGCCCAGGTCATAGCATTTGTCATTTCTCGTGGAGACCTTGTTCACATGTAATAGAAGGCATGCACACGTATTGTGAAAAGAAAATTCCGTTTCTAATATGTATTTTATGATTTTTCTAGTCATTCCGTAGCATATGTTCTTTTTATGGAGACAGGGGCATATGGTCTTGCGGGCAAAACAGTGTCCTCTTGGGATGTGTTTGCACAAAAGTTAGCAGCAAATATAGTGGTGTGCGTACAAACGGCAATAATAAGATAAAAAGGCCAACAAAAATCTGTTGTTGTGTGAAGAATGATTGTATTTGTGCACAATACTACTTATAGTACTCTTTTTTTAGAATTCTACTACTTTTTTAGCAATTTTTAGAATTCAACTAATAGTATAAATTCCAAAAGTTGTGTGACACAACTTTTTGTTTTTTGAGGGGTTTGTATTTTTTTTTGTTTTTGACACAACTAAACCCACGCATGGGTTGTCGGACCAGCCCACCCGGTTCTGGGCTTGGGACTCGATTTTTAGCAGCCATTGATCTGCCGTATCCTTGAGATCGATCGTGTACTACGATCACGATCCGATCCCTACAACGCTCGAGACCTCATCCATGACCAACTACGGCGGCCGGCAGGGGTGGTCCGAGCTCCCGGAACGACCTCCTGGACGATGTCTACCGCCGCTGCGTCTCCTCGCTGTCCGATCGTGCCCGCTTCGCCTCCGTCTGCGAGTCATGGCGCGCCCTGGCGACACAGCGGCACCCGGCGATGCGCGCTCTCCCGCTGCTGCTTCCCTCGACGGGCAACGGCAAGCACGACCGGACGGCGCGGACGTACAGCCTCGAGGACGGCAGGGCCCTATGCGCCTCGTTTCGGGGTTTCCCCTGGGGCAAGAGGCTGGTCGGATCCTACGATGGGGGCTGGATCGCCGCCGCGACTGGAGCTCGGCTCTTCGTATCGAATCTTTTCTCCGGTGCTCGGGTGGAGCTCTCCGTCACACAGAGGATCATCAGATGCAAGTGCCTTACCAAAAGGCCGAGATCTAGTCATGCCGCTGGTCAGATCTCCATTAGAAAAATCATCTTCTCCAAGGATCCTTCCTCAAGTGGTTGCATCATTGCCGGGATAACCACGAGGTGCAAGATAGCGCTCTGCAGGATTGGCTGCCCGAATTATGGGTGGACGACAAGAGAATGTGAGACCAACACAGAGCTTATGGGCATCACCTTTACGAACAAAGAGCTTATGGACATCACCTTTTGCAACAGTAAGCTCTATGGCCTTACGTCAAATGAACTGTTAGAGTTCTGCATGAACGAAAATGGTGCTCTGGTGGTCAACTTGGTCCGCCGCATGCCCGGTAGTGCGACGGTAGTTTGTATATGGAAAGTGCATGAAAAATACATCTTCGAACTACGTGGCAAGTTGGCAATTGCCGTGGGGTTCTCGCCGATGATCTACCCCTGTAGAGCTCAATTTTTTAGGGTGTTTGAGCTCACCGGCTGGACGCGAGAGGTTACGAGCTTGGGCGACCATGCCTTGTTCTTGGGGTCAGGGTGTTGTAAGGCGGTGCATGTGCCTATGACGGGCGGTCAGAGCATGGTGGAAAAGAACTACATCTACTACTTCAAGCAACACATATGTCCCGACGATGATGTGGAATGCTTAAAGAGATTGGACCTAGGTAGCTACAACATATATTATGGAAAAAGCAAAGGTGTGGATAGCTCAGAAAGGATCAGGTCATGGGGATACCATCACCGTCATGAGGATGGCAGTAATGGTTGTATTTGGGTTCTGCCGCCAGACTTCTAATTGCTCGTTCATGCATGTAACACGGGCACATGTTAAAAAGGACTAATATCCATTTTATGTTACCCTTTTTTTCTATTACAGATTTGTGGTGGTTCATGCATTTTCGGTTTACGTTTGCCTCTTTGCTAGAAAGAAGTTCAATGCACGACAAGTGATTACATGCAACATTGCTGAGATCCATAAAAACACTAACCAACAAAGTAGCGACAGACATACTCCATCGATCAATCTCTTCAGAATCAAGCGATGAAGAGAGAATTTCTCAAATGGGATGACCATCCAAAACTTTAAAAGATGCGGAGTTACAACTAGTACTACACTGCTGTAAGACATTGGCATTCTTTTTAACATTCACTATATCAGTCTGGAAATATAGCAACAATTAAAACTTTGATAAAAAAAGACCTCACCTTTGCATGTTTGGTACTCAATACGGAACTCGGAATGGTAATGAGTCGACAAAAAGATTAAAGTTACAAATGGTCACTACAATTATAAGATCCTTCAAAAATATATTTAGTTGGACAACCTCCTACAGTTTTAACAGTCTAGTCAGAACTAATATAAGGACTCGATCAGAAATTATAGGTCAATCAATTGGCAACTTATCAGAAATATTGGTCATGTATAGCTCAATGTAAACAAGAATAAAAGAATACTAAGGTGCATGGGTGGCAGTAATTAAATGGAAAAAATGTGTGGCATTAACCCAGTCTAAACTCTAAACTACAGATATATAATTGAGGGAATATAATTGAGTATTGTTATGTGAAAACATAGTTATATTCCCCTCAAAGAACAGTAAGGAATTATGGTTGCAAGCTCTATCTTTTTTAGAAAAGGAGGATATACTCCCGGCCTCTGCATCTGGGCGATGAATGCAGCCATTTCTTAATTATTCACAATGACCTTACAAAGTAATACATCACTAAGCTTGAACCCTCCGTTTTGGCAACACCTGTCGCTACTCCTATCCCCTTGATGAAGGGGTGCTGAATGTCCGAGCTTAATATCAAACAGACATCACACCAAAGCCTAACATATAAAGCCGGGTATCGCACTCGCCCAGCAGGGAGCAAGTGGCACAACTGGTCTGGCAGACCCTTAGCACGTGCCAGCATACACACTCCAGAAGTCTTTGCCGTCGCCGTCTTCCGCATACCCATCTTCAGGAGAAATCAATGTAATGACCTTGTGAGGCCTGCCATCAACACCATCATGATGCCAGGCGGCGCCACCGCCCAGCGCACGTTCATCATCCCGCCTCCGTCGTTGAGACCCCGCTGCACCATACCGCTGAGACTCATCGTCCTCGATGGTAGAAGCCACGCCGCCCCACCGTGGTCCGCTACATGTCTGTCCAACCGATGAATGTCTCCAAATGTGATGCCCCCACGAGGGTGACGACGAAGACGTCGCAACAGAGTGAGACACACACGCGGCGAGCTAGGCAACAATACCATCTGCATGTTGCTTGGGCTGATGAATTCCATACACCGGTCACAGAAGATTCGAAGCAAGTGCAACCCCCGTGCCAGAGGGAGAGCCCTCGAGAGAACCGGCTACCAAGTCATGGGCTGGAGACATGAACGGGGAAGCCGACATGGGCGAGGTCAGCTGACATAGAGCCGGTGTGGTCGAAGCCATGGAGCCAGCATCGATCGTCACGCCGCCATGCACGGCCGTTTGATCGAAGTGATCTGGCGTGGGAGCCCCAACATCATTAGTGAGGACCTCAAGGCGAGCTCCTCCATCGTCCCATACCTGCACCATGGTTAGGGAGCAGCAAAGGTGTATGTGCAAAATCATCAAATTGGTCAGCTGTAGGAGAAAAATGCGACGAATATAGTGAAAAATCACGAGAAGGCGCATTGGACAAAGGAAACAGATTCTCAACAAACACTAGATCTCTACTGATGTAAACATGATTTGATGGAACATCGAGGCACTTGTAGCCCTTGTGAAGAGAGCTATAACCGAGGAACACACACTTCTTCGACCAAAACTGAAGTTCGTGTTTGTTGTAAGAACGGAGGTTAGGCCAACACCCACAACCGAACACTTTGATGAAGGTCTAGTCAGGAACCTCTCCGAATAGACGCTCAAGTGGGGATTGCATAGCAATAAGTCGAGTAGGCATACGATTAATGAGGAAACATGCCATAAAGAAAGCATCACTCCAATATGAAAAAGGAACAGAAGCATCTGCTAATAAGGTGAGGCCAATCTCTACAACATGACGGTGTTTGGGCTCGGCGGTGCCATTTTGCTGGTGGGTATGTGGACATGAGACACGAAGCATGATTCACAACTTATCAAAAAAAAGAGTTCAACTTGAGGTATATGCCACCCCAATCAGATTGAACACGAAGAAATTATCGATCAAGAAGGCGCTCAACATGATTTTGGAACTTGAGAAATATATCGAAAACATCACATTTACGCCTGAGCAAATATAGCCATGTAAAACGACTATAATCATCAACGAAACTGACATACAAATTGTGTCCACTAACAGAGGTTTGGGCAGGGCCTCATGCATTAATTAGAATGAATAAGTTCCAATGGAGCATGTGTCACAAGAACACACAGAGAGAGAGAGAGAGAGAGAGAGAGAGAGAGAGAGAGAGAGAGAGAGAAAGGTAGCTGATGGCTCTTTTCCTGTTGACATGCATCACATACTACATCTAATTTATTGGAGATGGATGGAAGCTCATGATTACGCAAAATGTGTTGCACCACTTGTGATGAAGGATGATCATGACGAGCATGCCATTGAGCAGACAATGCACGGAGACTGCTGAAAACTTGCTTTATTATGGGTGCATCAAGTTTCTAGAAACCGTCACCATAGTGACCTCTAGGAAGAAGCTCCCGAGTAGCCAGATCCTTAACAAAGTAAACATAAGGGTGAAATTCAACAAGGACACTATTATCTTGATTAACACGAGGAACTGACAAAAGACTTTTGTGTGAGAAGAATTGGGAAGCGTAGAACCCTTCGTCTGGGCCGCATTGTATTATATAGAGGTCATGTCGTGGCTTACAATGTAGAGATCGATCGAGAGAAGAGGAGATCGATCATGGTTCGGTATAGGAGGTTTAACAGAAGTAGAGATAAGAGGAGATAAGATTACAAAGGTTTAAACTGCTCAACTACTCTCCTATCTCTACACAACATATTCTAACATTCCCCCTCAATCTGAACCGAGTGAACTTTACCAAGGTTAAGATTGTTCTTGAAGTCATTCAATCTTCCTGTAGTAAGAGGTTTTGTGAAGCCATCAACAAGTTGATCACCAGTTGGTATAAATCGAATATCAAGTAGTTTGCGAGCTACTCTTTCTCTGACAAAGTGAAAATCAACTTCAATATGTTTAGTTCGTGCATGGAAAACAGGATTAGCTGAGAGATAGGTTGCACCAATATTATCACACCATAACCTTGCAGCTTGTGGAGCCTTGATACCAAGATCATATAACAGAGTCTGTATCCACATCACCTCAGTTGTAGCATTAGCCAAATCTTTATACTCAGCTTCTGTACTGGACCTAGAAACAGTGGCCTGTTTTCTTGCACTCCACGATACAATATTTGTTCCCAGAAACACAGCAAAGCCACCTATGGACCTTCTGTCATCAGCACACCCAGCCCAGTCTGCATCAGAATAGGCAGTAACAAGCAAAGACATGGACTTGACAATCTGAAGTCCAAGACCTGTTGAGTATTTGAGATACCTTAAAATCCTTTTTACTGTAGTCCAGTGTGTTGTTCTAGGTGCATGCAAATATTGACAAACTTTATTGACAGAGTAAGATATATCAGGACGTGTAAGTGTCAAATACTATAAAGCACCAACAACACTTCTGTATTTTGTTGCATCATCTGATCCAAGTGCTTCTCCACTATTAATTGTAAGTTTTTCTGAAGTTGAAATTGGTGTACTCAGAGGTTTGCAATGTTCCAATCCTACTCTCTTGAGTATACCAGTGGTGTATTTTTCTTGTGTAAGAAGTATACCATCCTTTATCTGTTTAACTTCTATGCCAAGAAAATAATGAAGATCACCTATGTCTTTGAGAGAAAATTCCAACTTAAAATCCTTAAGCAAACAGGTTGTAGCATGTGCACTTGAACTGGAAACAATTATATCATCAACATAAAAGAGCACAAAAATAGTGATCTTATCTTTATGATAAAAGAACAATGAAGTATCTGCTTTAGATGGTGTAAATCCAAGTTGTTGTAATTGCATGTTTAACCTGGAATACCAAGCTCTTGGCGCCTGTTTTAAACCATATAAAGCCTTATCCAACTTATAGACATAGTGTGGTGCACTTTGATCCTCATATCCTAGTGGTTGCCGCATGAACACTTCTTCCTCAAGAACACCATGAAGAAATGCGTTCTGAACATCTAGCTGACGTAGACTCCAACCTCTGG
Organism: Triticum dicoccoides; assembly: GCF_002162155.2. Taxonomy (NCBI): domain Eukaryota; kingdom Viridiplantae; phylum Streptophyta; class Magnoliopsida; order Poales; family Poaceae; genus Triticum; species Triticum dicoccoides. Next base: position 30,849,764 of record NC_041381.1, on the reverse strand, counting down.
AAACAGCAATAGACAGTACAAGTCGAATGGTAGTTGACTTAATAACAGGATTAAAGGTATCTTCATAATCAATACCAAATCTCTGTTTGAAACCTTTGGCAACTAGTCTAGCTTTGTACCTGTCTATGCTTCCATCAGATTTTCTCTTTATCTTATATACCCACTTACAATCTATGACATTATGACCCTGCTTTGGTGGTACTAAATGCCATGTTTTATTTTTCATGAGTGCATCATATTCATGATCCATAGCGTCTTTCCAATCTTTATGTGTAAGAGCATCATGCAAACAGGTTGGTTCTCCAATATGACTGAGAAAAGCACGCTTAACTTTGTCATACCTGACCGTGCCATTAGTGTATTCCTTTTTTTGATAATACCTGACTGGGATCTGGTGTGACGGCGCAGAAGTGTTGGTGAGGCGAGCGCAGGCGCAGAAAATCCCGGTTCAGAAACTGGCGTAGGAGATCCTGTGGCGGACGGAGACGTAGAATCAGGCACAGAAGATGGAGCAGAAGATCCCGGCTCCTGATCCGAGGAAGATACCCGCGCAGATCCTGGCGCATCCAGCAACGCTGATCCAAGGAGGATCCAGACCGCATCGGCGCGTCGCTCTCGTCGTCTGGATCGAGGCGCGGGCTCCCGTCGTCCAGTGCGCCACGTGGAGACGTGGTTTCCCCCGCGCGGCGGCAGGCGCGTGGGCTGGCGGGGTCCACCAGGCGCAGCCTGTTGGCCACATCCGCCGCGGGAGAGCTGGAGGCCACCGGATTGGCTGCATGAGAATACGGCTCGGGGCGAGGACCAGGCGCAGTCCTGACGCGCAGATCAGCGTGGGATCATGCGCCGCTGCTGTCGCTGCTGCCAGAGAAATCAGCCTCGTGCTCTACGCCAAGTTCGTCCTGTTCTGGACACATAAAATCACAGCCTGTTTTTTCACAAATATCATTAGAACCACCGTTTTGAGTGGAATTTTCCACATGATCAGCCTTATGTAATTCACCCCCGTGATCGGAAAGAAGTTCTATCTCAGCACGAAGTAGGGCTCCGGCGTTTGGACGAAGTTTGGCAAAAGGAAAAAGAGTTTCATCAAACACAACATCCCGAAAAAATAGATTCGTCCAGTTGAAACTTCTAGGCACTTATAACCTTTGTGAAGATTACTATAGCCAATAAAGACGCATTGAGTAGAACGAAACTCAAGTTTATGACGATTGTATGGACATAGGTTGGGATAGCAAGCACATCCAAATATTTTGAGAAAATTGTAGTCGGGTGTTTGATGATAGAGACGCTCTAATGGAGTGATATTGCCAATAACTTTGCTAGGAAGACGGTTTATAAGATAGGTGGCAGTGATAAGAGCTTCGTCCCAATATTTGAGAGGCATAGATGCATGGGCAAGAAGGGATAAACCAACTTCAACAATGTGACGGTGTTTCCGCTCAGCGGAGCCGTTCTGTTGATGAGCATGAGGACAAGAAACATGATGTTCAATGCCTATGCTACGTAAGAAAGAGTTGAGTTTTTCACAATCCCCTCCCCAGTCACTTTGGACTATCAAATTTTTTCGATCATAGTGTCGTTCAACAAGTTTTTGAAACTCTTGAAATACAGAGAAAACCTCAGACTTGTACTTAAGCAAATAAATCCATGTAAATTTGCTATAATCATCAACGAAACTGACATAGTATTTCTTTCTGCCAAAGGAATCTCTTGCATGTCCCCATACATCACTGAAAATAAGTTCTAAAGGAGCATGAGATATACTATTTGACTTGGGATAAGGTAGTTGGTGACTCTTGGCATATTGGCAAGCTTCACAAACAGACTCACTATTTGAACTATGTGACAACAAGAGGTTGCCTTTATTGACTACTTGTTTAACAATGATCGAAGATGGGTGTCCTAATCTTTGATGCCACCTTGCCAAAGAGGGCTTGATGACAGAGAAAACTTGACGACGCTTGCGACTAAATTCTCCGGATGTGATGGGGTAGAGACCTCCAATGCATCTACCGTGATGAAGGAGTTCCCTCGTTGCCCGATCCTTGATAAAAAAAGTAACGAGGGTGAGTTTCAAAGAAGACATTATTGTCATGAGCTAAACGACACATGGATGAAAGATTTTTATCATCTTGAGGCACATGAAGGACATCTTTGAGAACTAGATCACGTTTAAGTGTAGGGGAATTAATAAGGGCTTGACCAATGTGTTGAATATACATACCTCCACCGCTTGCGGTGTGAATTTGATCGCCGCCGTGGTACTGTTCACGAAGAGCAAGTTGTTCTAGCTCGCTTGTGACGTGATCCGTGGCACCAGAATCCACGTACCACACCCCTTCTCCTCCTTGTTAACGCATGGCCGCAGCAACATGCTTAGCATCAGGGACGAAGTTCTCGTCATAGCGATGCCAGCAGTCCATTACCTCATGGCCCAGCTTCATGCAGAGTTGGCAGCGAGGACGTGCTCGGGAAGAAGAAGGAGGAGGGCGGCGGCTGTTGTTATTGGGGAAGCCACCATCCCGGGCCCTGTTGTTGTAGTTGATGCCGCCGGTGTTGGTGTAGCCAGCACTGCCGTTGTTGGAGTAGTCGGCGTTGCTGCGCCCGCGGCCGCCGTTGCGTTGCCCCTGGTGACCGCGCCCACGGTCGCGGCCACGAGAGACGGAGTTGGCAGATGAATGCTAGATGTTGGCGCCGTGCAGGAGGCTGAGGCGAGCGTCGAAGCTTAGGAGCTGACTGTACAGCTCCTGTACGGTGATCGGCTCCACCCGAGCGGCGAGGGCGGAGACCATAGGATTGTAGTCCATGTCGAGGCCGGCGAGGATCTTGGACATGATCTCTGGATTGGAGAGCATGGAGGCAGTGCAGGCGACCTCATCGGTAAGACTTTTAATTTTGCCAAGGTATTCTGCCATAAACATGTTACCTTTTTGAAGATTCGTGAGCTCAATACGCGTGTTGATTTCTTGAGCTTGGCTTTGGGCAGCAAACATAGCATGGATCGCAATCCATACTTCAGCCGGCGTGGAGAGCGCGGTGACCTGGGCGAGGATCTCACGGGATAGGGATCCCATCAAGAATCCTTGGAGCTACTGCTGCTGTGCATACCAGAGGGATCGAGCGAAGTTGACTACCTGTGTGTCATTTCCGTCCTTGGTGATGGTGAGCGTGGCCGGCGGTGGCGGGCTCTCCGGGTTGAGGTGGTGTTCCATCTGGGCCCCCTTGATCTGGGGCAGCACAATGGCTTTCCAGAGAAGGAAATTTCCCCTGGTAAGCTTCTCTTTAGGTGGCGATCCGAGCAGGGAGGTGTTGGTGGAGGTGGAGGAGGAGGAAGCAAAAGCGGATAATGATGATGTGGTGAGCGTGCCCATGGTGCTGGCCGTCATGGCGGCGGTGGTGGTGGACATGCTGCTCGGTCGATGCGGTAGCTAGATGCGATCTATTCCTGATCTATAGAGGAAGAGGCTCTGTTACCATGTGAGAAGAATTGGGAAGCATAGAACCCTTCGTCTGGGCCGCATTGTATTATATAGAGATCATGATGTGGCTTACAAGGTAGAGATCGATCGAGAGAAGAGGAGATCGATCATGGTTCGGTACAGGAGGTTTAACAGAAGTAGAGATAAGAGGAGATAAGATTACAAAGGTTTAAACTGCTCAACTACTCTCCTATCTCTATACAACATATTCTAACATTTTGGTGACTTCAAGTACATGCAGAACGTCATTAAGATGAAGAGTGCGAGAGGAAGGAGTGGGTAGGATAGCTTAACCAACATGATAAGAGCCGTCAGTAGCGTCTACTCGCTCCCTCCCCTGATAGGTTTCTTTCAGCTGCATCTTGCCAAGCTTGCTAGTAAGGTGATCAGTAGCCCCCGTATCCATGTACCAGTTGGCGTCAACGGGAAAACACTAAGTATGTCCATGGGAGACTTGATTCGCCATGGCCAGCTAACGAGCGGTAAAGCACCGTAATTTCCAATCCCTAGAAAGTCCTTCTGAAAGCGCTTAAAGCAGCAACCTGCAACATGGCCGACATCGCCACACATCTGACAGACCGGACAAGTCCCAGGGTAGCGGCCACCACCATCGCCCCCTGTAGATTGCTGTGGTGAGTAGGGAGGGCGCGGAGCTGATGCAGGTCCAACACCGAAGCGATGTTGGGCAGGGGCATTGGAGCACGACAAGGGACCACTTAGCTTGGCTGCATGTGTTGAATGAGAGCCAGCAACAATTACAACAGAACGACGGCTCTCAATGCATTGTTCAGTTGTCAGGAGACGTGCATATAGTGTTGGAAATATGCCCTAGAGGCAATAATAAATTAGTTATTATTATATTTCCTTGTTCATGATAATCGTTTATTATCCATGCTATAATTGTATTGATAGGAAACTCAGATACATGTGTGGATACATAGACAACACTATGTCCCTAGTAAGCCTCTAGTTGACTAGCTCGTTGATCAATAGATGGTTACAGTTTCCTGACCATGGACATTGGATGTTGTTGATAACGGGATCACATCATTAGGAGAATGATGTGATGGACAAGACCCAATCCTAAGCCTAGCACTAAAGATCGTGTAGTTCGTATGCTAAAGCTTTTCTAATGTCAAGTATCTTTTCCTTAGACCATGAGATTGTGCAACTCCCGGATACCGTAGGAATGCTTTGGGTGTACCAAACGTCACAACGTAACTGGGTGGCTATAAAGGTGCACTGCAGGTATCTCCAAAAGTGTTTGTTGGGTTGGCACGAATCGAGACTGGGATTTGTCACTCCGTGTAAACGGAGAGGTATCTCTGGGCCCACTCGGTAGGACATCATCATAATGTGCACAATGTGACCAAGGGGTTGATCACGGGATGATGTGTTACGGAATGAGTAAAGAGACTTGCCGGTAACGAGATTGAACAAGGTATCGGCATACCAACGATCGAATCTCAGGCAAGTACAATACCGCTAGACAAAGGGAATTGTATACGGGATTGATTGAGTCCTTGACATCGTGGTTCATCCGATGAGATCATCGTGGAACATGTGGGAGCCAACATGGGTATCCAGATCCCGCTTTTGGTTATTGACCGGAGATCGTCTCGGTCATGTCTGCATGGTTCCCGAACCCGTAGGGTCTACACACTTAAGGTTCGATGACGCTAGGGTTATAAAGGAAGTTTGTATGTGGTTACCGAATGTTGTTCGGAGTCCCGGATGAGATCCCGGACGTCACGAGGAGTTCCGGAATGGTCCGGAGGTAAAGATTCATATATGGGAAGTCCTGTTTTGGTCACCAGAAAAGTTTCGGGTTTTATCGGTAACGTACCGGGACCACCGGGAGGGTCCCGGGGGTCCACCAAGTGGGTCCACCATCCCCGGAGGGCAGCATGGGCCAAGTGTGGGAGGGGACCAGCCCCTGGTGGGCTGGTGCGCCCCCCACAAGGGCCCAAGGCGCCTAGGGTTTGGGGAGGGGGCGCCCCACCTTGCTTGGGGGCCAAGTTTCCCCTCTCCCCCCCTTGGCCGCCCCCCTAGATGGGATCTAGGGCTGGCCGCCGCCCCTAGGGGGTGGAAACCTAGGTGGGGGCGCAGCCCCCTCTCCCCCTATATATAGTGGAGGCATAGGAGCAGCCCGGGACATGAGTTTCTTCTCCTGTTGGCGCAGCCCTACCTCTCTTTCTCCTCATATCTCGCGGTGCTTGGCGAAGCCCTGATGGACTACCACGCTCCTCCATCACCACCACGCTGTTGTGCTGCTGCTGGATGGAGTCTTCCTCAACCTCTCCCTCTCACCTTGCTGGATCAAGGCATGGGAGACGTCACCGAGCTGTACGTGTGTTGAACGCGGAGGTGCCGTCCGTTCGGCACTAGGATCTCCGGTGATTTGGATCACGACGAGTACGACTCCTTCAACCCCGTTCACTTGAACGCTTCCGCTTAGAGATCTACAAGGGTATGTAGATGCACTCTCCTTCCCCTCGTTGCTGGTTTCTCCATAGATAGATCTTGGTGACACGTAGGAAAATTTTGAATTTCTGCTACGTTCCCCAACAGTGGCATCATGAGCTAGGTCTATTGCATAGATTCTTTGCACGAGTAGAACACGAAGTAGTTGTGGGTGTTGATGTTGTTCAATATGCTTACCGCTACTAGTCCAATCTTGATTCGGCGGCATTGTGGGATGAAGCGGCCCGGACAGACCTTACACGTACTCTTACGTGAGACAGGTTCCACCGACTGACATGCACTTGTTGCATAAGGTGGCTAGCGGGTGCCAGTCTTTCCCACTTTACTCGGATCGGATTCGATGAAAAGGGTCCTTATGAAGGGTAAATAGCAATTGACATATCACGTTGTGGTTTTTGCGTAGGTAAGAAACGTTCTTGCTAGAAACCCATAGCAGCCACGTAAAACATGCAAACAACAATTAGAGGACGTCTAACTTGTTTTTCCAGGGTATGCTATGTGATGTGATATGGCCAAGAAGAATGTGATGAATGATATGTGATGTATGAGATTGATCATGTTCTTGTAATAGGAATCACGACTTGCATGTCGATGAGTATGACAACCGGCAGGAGCCATAGGAGTTGTCTTTATTTATTGTATGACCTGCGTGTCATTGAACAACACCATGTAATTACTTTACTTTATTGCTAACCGGTAGCCATAGTAGTAGAAGTAATAAGTTGGCGAGACAACTTCATGGAGACACGATGATGGAGATCATGGTGTCATGGCGGTGACGATGATGATCATGGAGCCCCGAAGATGGAGATCAAAAGGAGCAATATGATATTGGCCATATCATGTCACTATTTTATTGCATGTGATGTTTATCATGTTTATACATCTTATTTGCTTAAAACGACGGTAGTAAATAAGATGATCCCTCATTAAAATTTCAAGAAAGTGTTCCCCCTAACTGTGCACCGTTGCGAAAGTTCGTCGTTTCGAAGCACCACATGATGATCGGGTGTGATAGATTCTTACGTTCACATACAACGGGTGTAAGCCAGATTTACACACGCGAAACACTTAGGTTAACTTGACGAGCATAGCATGTACAGACATGGCCTCGGAACACAAGAGACCGAAAGGTCGAGCATGAGTCGTATAGTAGATCCGATCAACATGAAGATGTTCACCGATCATGACTAGTCCGTCTCACGTGATGATCGGACACGGCCTAGTTGACTCGGATCATGTAATCACTTAGATGACTAGAGGGATGTCTATCTGAGTGGGAGTTCATAAGATGAACTTAATTATCTTGAACATAGTCAAAAGATCTTTGCAAATTATGTCGTAAGCTCGCGCTTTAGTTCCACTGTTTAGATATGTTCCTAGAGAAAATATAGTTGAAAGTTGACAGTAGCTATTATGCGGACAGTAGAAAGCTTATGTCCTTAATGCACCGCTCAGTGTGCTGAACCCCAAACGTCGTTTGTGGATGTTGCAAACATCGGACATACACATTTTGATAACTACATGATAGTTCAGTTAAACGGTTTACAGTTGAGGCACCAAAGACGTTTTCAAAACGTCGCGGAACATATGAGATGTTTCGAGGGCTGAAATTGGGATTTCAGGCTCGTGCCCACGTCAAGAGGTATGAGACCTCCGACGATTTTCTTAGCCTGCAAACTAAGGGAGAAAAGCTCAATCGTTGAGCTTGTGCTCAGATTGTCTGAGTACAACAATCACTTGAATCCAGTGGGAGTTGATCTTCCAGATGAGATAGTGATGTTTCTCCAAAGTCATTGCCACCAAGCTGCTAGAGCTTCGTGATGAACTATAACATATCAGGGATAGATATGATGATCCTTGAGGTATTCACGATGTTTGACACCGCGAAAGTAGAAATCAAGAAGGAGCATCAATTGTTGATGGTTGGTGAAACCACTAGTTTCAAGAAGGGCAAGGGCAAGAAGGGATACTTCATGAAACGGCAAATGAGCTGCTGCTCTAGTGAAGAAACCCAAGGTTGAACCTAAACCCAAGACTAAGTGCTTCTGTAATAAGGGGAACAGCCATTGGAGCAGGATTACCCTAGATACTTGGTAGATAAGAAGGCTGGCAAGGTCGATAGAAGTATATTGGATATACATTATGTTAATGTGTACTTTACTAGTACTCCTAGTAGCACCAGGGTATTAAGATACCGGTTCGGTTGCTAAGTGTTAGTAACTCGAAATAAAAGAGCTACGGAATAAACGGAGACTAGCTAAAGGTGAGCTGACGATATGTGTTGGAAGTGTTTCCAAGTTTGATATGATCAAACATCGCACGCTCCCTCTACCATCAAGATTAGTATTAAACCTGGATAATTGTCATTTGGTGTTTGCGTTGAGCATAGACATAATTGGATTATGTCTATCGCAATACGGTTATTCATTTAAGGAGAATAATGGTTACTGTATTTATTTGAATAATGCTTTCAATGGTCTTGCACCTAAAGGAATGGTTTATTGAATCTCGATCGTAGTGATACACTTTTTCATGCCAAAAGATATAAGATAGTAATGATAGTACCACTTACTTGTGGCACTGCCATGTAAGTCATATTGGTATAAAACGCATGAAGAAGCTCCATGTTGATGGATCTTTGGACTCACTCGTTTTTGAAAAGATTGAGACATGTGAACCATGTCTATTGGTATATACGCATGAAGAAACTCCATGCAGATGGACCGTTTGGACTCACTTGTTTTTGAATCACTTGAGATATGGAAATCATACCACATGGGCAAGATGACTGAAAAGCCTCGTTTTCAGTAAGATGGAACAAGATAGCAACTTGTTGGAAGTAACACATTTTGATGTGTGTAGTCCAATACGTGCTAAGGCATGCAGTGAATATCGTTATGTTCTTACTTCACAGATGATTCGAGTAGATGTTGAGTATATTTACTTGATGAAACACAAGTCTGAATTATTGAATGGTTCAAGTAATTTCAGAGTGAAGTTGAAGATTATTGTGACAAGAGGATAAAATGTCTATGATATGATCATACAGATGAGTATCTGATTTACGAGATTTGGCACGCAATTAAGACATTGTGGAAATTGTTTCACAATTAATACCGCCTGGAACACCATAGTGTGATGGTGTGTCCGAACAACATAATTGCACCTTTTTTTGATATGGTGCGTACCATGATGTCTCTTATCGAATTACCACTATCGTTCATGGGTTAGGCATTAGAGACAACCGCACTCACTTTAATAGGGTATCACATAATTCTATTGAGATGACACCGTGAGAACTATGGTTTAGAGAAACCTAAGCTGTCGTTTCTTGAAAGTTTGGGGCTGCGACGCTTATGTGAAAAAGTTTCAGGTTGATAAGCTCGAACCCAAAGCGGATAAAAATGCATCTTCATAGGACACCCAAAACAGTTGGGTATACCTCCTAAATCAGATCCGAAAGCAATAGGGATTGTTTCTTGAATCGGGTCCTTTCTCGAGGAAAGGTTTGTCTCGAGAATTGAGTGGGAGGATGGTGGAGAATTGATGAGGTTATTGAACCGTCACTTCAACAAGTGTGTAGCAGGGCACAGGAAGTTTTTTCTGTGGCGCCTACACCAATGGAAGTAGAAGCTTATGATAGTGATCATGAAATTTTGGATCAAGTCACTACCGTACCTCGTAGGGTGACAAGGATGTGTACTACTTCAGAGTGGTATAGTAATCCTGTCTTGAAGGTCATGTTGCTAGACAACAATGAACCTACGAGCTATGGAGAAGCAATGGTGGGCCCAAATTCCGAAAATGGTTAGAAGCCATGAAATCCGAGATAGGATCCATGTATCAGAACAAAGCATGGACTTTGGTGGACTTGCCCGGTGATCGGCAAGCCATTGAGATAAATGGATCTTTAAGAAGAAGACGGACGTGGACAGTAATGTCACCATCTATGAAGCTCGACTTGTGGCGAAGAGTTTTTCACAAGTTCAAGGAGTTGACTACGATGAGATTTTCTCATCCGTAGTGATGCCTAAGTCCGTCGGAATCATGTTAGCATTAGCTGCATTTATGAAATCTGGCAGATGGATGTCAAAAACGAGTTTCCTTACCGGTTTTCGTAAGGAAAGGTTGTATGTGATACAATCAGAAAGGTTTTGTCGATCCTAAGGATGCTAAAAGGTATGCTAGCTGCAGCGATCCTTCCATGGACTGGAGTAAGCATCTCGGAGTTGGAATATGCACTTTGATGAGATGATCAAAGATTTTGGGTTTATATAAAGTTCATGAGAAACTTGTATTTCCAAAGAAGTGAGTGGGAGCACTATAGAGTTTCTGATAAGTATATGTTGTAAACATATTGTTGATCAGAAATGATGTAGAATTTCTAGAAAGCATATAGGTTTATTTGAAAAGTGTTTTTCAATGGAAAACCTAGATTAGGCTACTTGAACAATAAGCGTCAAGATCTATAAGATAGATCAAAATGCTTAATAATACTTTCAAATGAGCACATACCTTGACGTGATCTTGAAGGTGTTCAAGATGGATCAGTCAAAGAAGGAGTTCTTGCCTGAGTTGTAAGGTACGAAGTTAAGACTTAAAGCTCGACCACGGCAGAAAAGAGAGAAAGGACGAAGGTCGTCCCCTATGCTTTAGACGTAGGCTCTACAGTATGCTATGCTGTGTACCGCACCTGATGTGTGCCTTGCCACATGTCTGACAAGAGGGTACAAAGGTGATCAAGGAGTGGATCACCAGATGGCGGTCAAAATTATCCTTAGAGGAATAAGGATATGTTTCTCGATTATGGAGGTGATAAAGAGTTCGACGTAAAGAGTTGCGTCGATGCAAGCTTAACTCCTATCCGGATAGCTCTGAGTAGAGAAACCGGATACGTATAGTGGAGCAACCATTTGGAATAGCTCCAAGTGGAGCATGGAAGCAGCATTTACAATATGACATAGAGATTTGCGAAGTACATACGGATCTGAATGTTGCAAACCCGTTGACTAAAACTTCTCTCACAAGCAAAACATGATCAAACCCCAGAACTCATTGAGTCTTAATCACATGATGATGTGAACTAGTTTAATGACACTAGTAAACTCTTTGGATGTTGGTCACATGGTGATGTGACGTGTGAGTGTTAATCACATGGCGACGTGAACTAGATTATTGACTCTAGTGCAAGTGGGAGACTGCTGGAAATATTCCCTAGAGGCAATAATAAATTAGTTATTATTATATTTCCTTGTTCATGATAATCGTTTATTATCCATGCTATAATTGTATTGATAGGAAACTCAGATACATGTGTGGATACATAGACAACACTATGTCCCTAGTAAGCCTCTAGTTGACTAGCTCGTTGATCAATAGATGGTTACAGTTTCCTGACCATGGACATTGGATGTTGTTGATAACGGGATCACATCATTAGGAGAATGATGTGATGGACAAGACCCAATCCTAAGCCTAGCACTAAAGATCGTGTAGTTCGTATGCTAAAGCTTTTCTAATGTCAAGTATCTTTTCCTTAGACCATGAGATTGTGCAACTCCTGGATACCGTAGGAATGCTATGGGTGTACCAAACATCACAACATAACTGGGTGGCTATAAAGGTGCACTGTAGGTATCTCCGAAAGTGTTTGTTGGGTTGGCACGAATCGAGACTGGGATTTGTCACTCCGTGTAAACAGAGAGGTATCTCTGGGACCACTCGGTAGGACATCATCATAATGTGCACAATGTGACCAAGGGGTTGATCACGGGATGATGTGTTACGGAACGAGTAAAGAGACTTGCCGGTAACGAGATTGAACAAGGTATCGGCATACCAACGAGCGAATCTCGGGCAAGTACAATACCGCTAGACAAGGGGAATTGTATACGGGATTGATTGAGTCCTTGAAATCGTGGTTTATCTGATGAGATCATCGTGGAACATGTGGGAGCCAACATGGGTATCCAGATCCCGCTGTTGGTTATTGACCGGAGATCGTCTCGGTCATGTCTGCATGGTTCCCAAACCCGTAGGGTCTACACACTTAAGGTTCGATGACGCTAGGGTTATAAAGGAAGTTTGTATGTGGTTACCGAATGTTGTTCGAAGTCCCAGATGAGATCCCGGACGTCATGAGGAGTTCCGGAATGGTCCGGAGGTAAAGATTCATATATGGGAAGTCCTGTTTTGGTCACCGGAAAAGTTTTGGGTTTTATCGGTAACGTACCGGGACCGCCGGGAGTGTCCCGGGGGTCCACCATCCTCGGAGGGCAGCATGGGCCAAGTGTGGGAGGGGACCAGCCCCTGGTGGGCTGGTGCGCCCCCCCCCCCACAAGGGCCCAAGGCGCCCAGGGTTTGGGGAGGGGGCGCCCCACCTTGCTTGGGGGGCAAGTTTCCCCTCTCCCCCCCTTGGTCGCCCCCCTAGATGGGATCTAGGGCTGGCCGCCGCCCCTAGGGGGTGGAAACCTAGGTGGGGGCGCAGCCCCCTCTCCCCCTATATATAGTGGAGGCATAGGAGCAGCCCGGGACATGAGTTTCTTCTCCTGTTGGCGCAGCCCTACCTCTCTTTCTCCTCATATCTCGCGGTGCTTGGCGAAGCCCTGCTGGACTACCACGCTCCTTCATCACCACCACGCCGTTGTGCTGCTGCTGGATGGAGTCTTCCTCAACCTCTCCCTCTCACCTTGCTGGATCAAGGCATGGGAGACGTCACCGGGCTGTACGTGTGTTGAACGCGGAGGTGCCGTCCATTCGGCACTAGGATCTCCGGTGATTTGAATCACGACGAGTACGACTCCTTCAACCCCGTTCACTTGAACGCTTCGGCTTAGCGATCTACAAGGGTATGTAGATGCACTCTCCTTCCCCTCGTTGCTGGTTTCTCCATAGATAGATTTTGGTGACACATAGGAAAATTTTGAATTTCTGCTACGTTCCCCAACATATAGGTCACGCACGGGCATGGGTTCATCACGACCCATCACCATCTCAACAAGATCATCATACTCCTCATCAAGACCCTCATGAATAAACGAGGTGAACTCCATAGGACGAATAGGCCTGCCGATGGACGTCAACGTATCCTAGAGGGACTTGATTTTGTTGAAGAAGGCCGCGCCGAGGAGTCAAGCTTTCTCATCTGACCTAGCTCGGAATAGATGTGCATGGCTCGGGCATTGGATTGGGACACAAAACTGCTAGAGAGCGTGGACCAGGCCTCATGGGAGGAGACGGCGAACATCACCATGCCGATGACCTTAATTGTGGACGACGAGAGGATCGCAGACAAGATGGCCTGATCCTGTTGATGCCAGGTACTATACGCCGGGTTAGGAACGACAATATCAGGATCGGCTTCCTTGACCTTCTTGCCGACCGGGAGCTGGGACAGAGTGGCCGGGGACACGGGAAAGTGCCATCCACATAGCCATGGAGTAGATGGCTGCGGAGGAGGGAGGTGACCTACGCAGACCAGATCATGATGGAGTCCGGCGAGAGCTTGACAGTGATAAGGTGGCCGAAGTGAAACGGGCCGGACGAAGCGACGCCATAGGAAGTCGACGACGAGGGAGATGAAACAAGGGAGAAGAAGGCGGCGTCGAGGGAGAGTGCGGAAGACGATATATCGAACCTAGTCTGATACCATGTAAACCTAGATGGTTTTTTGTGAGATAGGTTGACAAGACAATGCTTGACACCAATATGGTGCGGCATACACATCATATATATATAGCCATAAAATCTTTCCTAATTACAAGGGATTAGATTAGATCGAAACTGATACTTGACAAACACATATTCTATCAACATACGCATATATACTCACCCTTACAAACGCACATACACATATCCTATCCTGGTGGGCTGAGGATACTAGTGTCCTTCTATAGTCATCCAATCTCACGTTGGTTCTCTATTTCAGACTTGTTTTCTCTTAAAGGTAAGATCTGATCGCATGCAAAAACGAACCAAAACTGAAGCTGATGTATCTATGGTACGTTATCGTCCCGCATGTACCTGACTGTGCGTCGGACTTGTACAGTTTGCCAAACAAAAAGGAGCGTGCGCCAAAAAAGAAGAGAGACACACCAACAACTTCAGAAAGCTCGGAGGTGCTGCTGGTCAGCCCTGCTAGTCGCAATGAGGTGTTTGAGCTGGAACTGCCGGGGGCTTGGGAACCCCGAGGCAGTTCGAGAGCTTCGCACTGTGGTGAAGCAAGAAGGGCCTGATCTGGTTTTTGTTATGGAGACAAAGATCAGAGGCAAACAAGTGGAGGATTTGCGGCATACCTTAGGGTTTGTAGGCAGTTTTGCAGTGGACAGTGACGGCCTAAGTGGTGGTGTGGGGCTGTTCTGGTCTAAAGAAGTGGATGTGGAACTTAAGTCGTATAGCAAAAGTCATATTGATGTGTTGGTCCGAGGTGGTGTACCGGGTTCAACTGCGTGGAGGTTCACGGGTTTTTATTAAGCACCGAGAGCAGCCGATCGACATCACAGCTGGCGCTTCCTAAGAACACTTCATGCTATTCCCCACGCGGCATGTATGTGTATTGGTGACTTCAACAAAACTCTGTATCAAGATGAGCATTTTAGCCGATCAGCTCGCCCTGAGAGGCAAATGAGAGAGTTCCGGGAAGCAACCAGTGAGTGTGCTCTCCAAGATTTGGGGTGGACGGGTGTTGCATACACCTGGGACAATCGCCAGCCGGGGATGCAAATGTTAAAGCAAGGATTGATCAGGACTTTGCTAATGAGCAGTTTAGGCAGCGATATGATCATATGCGGGTTCGGCATGTGTGTGCGATGGAATCTGATCATTGCTTCATTATTGCGGAGTTCAGAGATCACGCGTTCACGCAGAGCCGATGGGAGCGAAGCAGTTCCGCTATGAGAATGTGTGGCAGTCACATCAGGACTATGAGCACTTAATTGCACACACATGGTGGGAGCAGCACCGCAGTTCTGGACTGCAGGGCATCATGGATACGCTAGGATGTTTACAGCGCCAGCTTGGGCCTTGGGGAGCCAGAGAGTTTGGCAGCTTAACGAGAATGGTTCGCAATCTTCGACGACAGCTAGATAAGCTGTGTCAACAATCGGTGGGGCGAGGTCCATCAGATGAAGAGAGAAACATAATGAAGCAACTGAGAGAAGCCATGAGGCTCGAAGAAATCTGGTTGAGGCAGCGATCCCGAGTTCCGTGGTTACGTGATGGCGATCGGAACATGGCTTATTTTCAAGCACAAGCAAGGCAGAGGAAACGGATTAACCGGATAGTTGGCCTGAGAAGGGAGGATGGTTCTACTTGTGCAAATGAAGAGGAGGACAAGGCAGAGATTCAGGCCTTCTATCAGTCATTATATGCAACGCAAGGTGTGGGCGACACCGAAGCGTTATTAGCGCATGTTCCAAACCGGGTCACACCGGAGATGAATGAGCTCATGTGTAAACCGTACGAACCTCAAGAAGTTCACATAGCATTATTTCAAATGGTGCCCTCCAAGGCACCGGGCGTGGATGGTTTCACGGCAGGCTTTTTCCAGCGCCATTGGCAGTTGCTCAAAGATGATGTAACCCAAGCGGTGTTGGCTTTTCTCAATGGAGGCGAACTTCCAATGGGGCTCAATGACACGTCGATCACTTTGATTCCCAAGGTACGTCACCCCCAGAGTATCTCACAGTATCGTCCCATATCACTGTCCCGTGCTTTACAAGCTGGCAGTCAAGGTTATTGCCAACAGATTACGTATGTGTTTGGATGATATAATCAGTGAGGAACAGAGTGCTTTCGTCCCAGGTCGGTTGATCACTGACAATGTGATTGTGGCATTTGAAAGTGTTCACACTATGAGGAGACGGAAGAAAGGAAAGAATTACACTTGTGCAGTAAAACTTGACATGATGAAAGCTTACGACAGAGTAGAGTGGCATTTCTTGCAAGCAATGCTCTTGAAGTTGGGATTTGACGCTAATCTGGTAAGACTAATCATGAAGTGTGTCACATCGGTGCGGTTCTCTCTACGTGTCAATGGAGAGCTGCAGCCTTATTTCAACCCTTCCAGAGGTCTTCGGCAAGGGTGCCCGGTATCCCCCTACTTGTTCCTGTTATGTGCTGAAGGCCTCACGGCGCTTCTGAAGTCCTATGGTACCTTTATTGATAGAGGTATTAGAGTGAACTTTAGAGCACATTGGGTGAGTCATCTCTTGTTCGCAGATGACAGTCTCATCTTCATCAAGGCGAACGAGGAAAGTGCAGTTAGGCTGAATGAGATCTTACAAATTTACAGTGATGCAACTGTGCAGGGAGAGAGACTTTATTGAAATCCATTGTGCAAGCGATTCCGACGTTCAGTATGAGTTGTTTCCTCTTAACAAAAAAGGTGTACAAGGGATTAACTTCAAATATGGCAAAGTTTTCGTGGGGGAGCTCCATTGATTGGAAATCCCTCCACTGGATTGCATGGGACAAATTGGCTACACCTAAATGTAAAGGTGGAATGGCCTTTCGAGATTTTCGGTTATTTAACCTCGCACTGCTAGGGAAGCACGGGTGGCGCTTCTTGATGAACCCAGAATCCCTGTGTGCTAGGGTTATGAAGGGCAGATACTTTCCTAACTCAGAATTTTTACAAGCTTCGGTGCCCAAGTCCTCGTTTGCTATTTGGAGGGCGATCATTGTAGGGCGTGAAGTGTTGCAATTGGGGCTACTGAAGCGAGTAGGTGCAGGAACCTCTATATCGGTCTGGGAAGATAAGTGGATTCCGTCCACCCTTACTATGTCTCCAATGCTACGTCCAGCCAACACGGCCGTTCACATGGTCAGCAATTTGATTGATACACGCACATGGACGTGGCGACGGGAGCTGGTCAGAGATACTTTTATCGCACCAGACGCAGCAGCCATCTTAAACATCCCGTTGCGGCGTGGGGGTGGCGACGACTTCTTTGCATGGGCACATGAGAATTCGGGCATTTACTCTGTTAAATCGGTGTACCGAGCTCTAGTGAATCACAAAGAGCGATCGGCTCTAGATGAGGGGCAGGCTACCGGCACTTCAGTTGATCAACAACAGTTGTGGAATGCAGTTTGGAAACTCAAAGTTGTTCCGAAGGTCAGGGTTTTCTGGTGGCGCGTACTGAAGGGCATCTTGCCAGATGAGTGCACTCTCAAGTTTCGCCACATGAGAACAATCAGCACATGCAAGATCTGTCTTGCTATGGATGAGGATATGGAGCATGCAATGTTGCACTGCTCGCATGCACGTAGGTTTTGGGAGGAGGCAAGACTGCTTTTTGATGTTCATCTACCTCGCCTCCACCCGCACACGTGGACTAGAGACATTGTCTGTGATTCTCGGTTTTCGGACAGAGAGAGGGCGATCTTCGTGACTGTTATGTGGGCTATCTGGATGTCACGCAATCTTCTAACACATGACCAGGACGGATGGGATCCTGTAGCTTCTATCAGGAGGATCCGCGAGGACTTAGCTATCCTCGAGCTACATCGGCAGCTCACTTCTGCTTTGCCAGGCTATGGTTGGAAGCCCCCTGACGACTCGCACATAAAGATCAATACAGACGCAGCTGTCCATCTTGATGATGGGAACGCGGGGCTGGGAGGTGTGGCTTGTTCTTCATCGGGCTTCAAGGGTGCATGGTGCAAGCCAGTTCCAGGTGTCACAGACCCTCTAATTGCGGAGGCTCTTGCGCTGAAGGAAGGAGCAATATTTGCTACACTTCGAGGCTACACACATGTGATCATGGAGACCGACTATCTAGAGGCAGTTATGTTGGGGAACGTTGCAGAAAATTAAAATTTTTCCTACGGTTTCACCAAGATCCATCTATGAGTTCATCTAAGCAACGAGTCTAGGGAGAGAGTTTGCATCTACATACCACTTGTAGATCGCGTGCGGAAGCTTGCAAGGTGATGATGTAGTCGTACTCGACGTGATCCAAATCACCGATGACCAGCGCCGAACGGACGGCACCTCGGCGTTCAACACACGTACGGGACGGGAGACGTCTCCTCCTTCTTGATCCAGCAAGGGGGAAGGAGAGGTTGATGAAGATCCAGCAGCACGACGGCGTGGTGGTGGATGCAGGGCGTCACAGCAGCAGGGCTTCGCCGAGACTACGAGGGAGAGACGTAACGGGGGGAGGTGGAGGCGCCAGGGGCTGGTGTATGAAGTCCCTCCTCTCCCCCACTATATATAGGGGTGCCAGGGGGGGCGCCGGCCCTAGTAGATGAGATCTACTAGGGGGGGCGGCGGCCTAGGGGAGGTTTCCCTCCCCCCCAAGGCACCTAGGGGTGCCTTCCACCACTAGGACTCCTCCTAGGGGGAAACCCTAGGCGCATGGGCCTATAGGGGCTGGTGCCCTTGGCCCATGATGGCCAAGGCGCACCCCCTACAGCCCATGTGGCCCCCCGGGACAGGTGGCCCCACCCGGTGGACCCCCGGGACCCTTCCGGTGGTCCCGGTACAATACCGATAACCCCGAAACTTGTCCCGATGCCCGAAATAGCACTTCCTATATATAATTCTTTACCTCCGGACCATTCCGGAACTCCTCGTGACGTCCGGGATCTCATCCGGGACTCCGAACAACATTCGGGTTTCTGCATATACATATCTTCATAACCCTAGCGTCACCGAACCTTAAGTGTGTAGACCCTACGGGTTCGGGAGACATGCAGACATGACCGAGACGCTCTCAGTCAATAACCATCAGCGGGATCTGGATACCCATGATGGCTCCCACATGCTCCTCGATTTGTCATCGGATGAACCACGATGTCGAGGATTCAATCAAACCCTGTATGCAATTCCCTTTGTCAATCGGTACGTTACTTGCCCGAGACTCGATCGTCGGTATCCCAATACCTTGTTCAGTCTCGTTACCGGCAAGTCACTTTACTCGTACCATAATGCATGATCCCGTGTCCAACACCTTGGTCACATTGAGCTCAATATGATGATGCATTACCGAGTGGGCCCAGAGATACCTCTCCGTCATACGGAGTGACAAATCCCAGTCTCGATCCGTGTCAACCCAACAGCTACTTTCGGAGATACCTGTAATGCACCTTTATAGTCACCCAGTTACGTTGTGACGTTTGATACACCCAAGGCACTCTTACGGTATCCGGGAGTTACACGATCTCATGGTCGAAGGAAGAGATACTTGACACTAGCAAAGCTCTAGCAAAACGAACTACACGATCTTTTATGCTATGCTTAGGATTGGGTCTTGTCCATCACATCATTCTCCTAATGATGTGATCCCGTTATCAACGACATCCAATGTCCATAGTCAGGAAACCATGACTATCTGTTGATCACAACGAGCTGGTCAACTAGAGGCTTACCAGGGACATAGTGTGGTCTAAGTATTCACACGTGTATGACGATTTCCGGATAATACAATTATAGCATGAATAAAAGACAATTATCATGAATAATGAAATATAATAATACTTTTATTATTGCCTCTAGGCCATATTTCCAACAGTCTCCCACTTGCACTAGAGTCACCAATCTAGTTACATTGTGATGAATCGAACACCCATAGAGTTCTGGTGTTGATCATGTTTTGCACGTGAGAGAGGTTTAGTCAGCGGATCTGCGACATTCAGATCCGTGTGCACTTTGCAAATCTCTATGTCTCCATCTTGAGGATGGAGTTGAAATGACACTTGATGTGCCTGGTCTTCTTGTGAAACCTGGGCTCCTTTGCGAGGGCAATAGCTCCAGTGTTGTCACAGAAGAGTTTGATCGGCCCCGACTCATTGGGTATGACTCCTAGGTCGGTGATGAACTCCTTCACCCAAATCGCTTCATGTGCTGCCTCCGAGGCTGCCATGTACTCCGCTTCACACGTAGATCCCGCCACGACGCTCTGCTTGCAGCTGCACCAGCTTACTGCTCCACCATTCAACATATACACGTATCCGGTTTGTGACTTAGAGTCATCCAGATCTGAGTCGAAGCTAGCGTCGACGTAACCCTTTACGACGAGCTCTTCGTCTCCTCCATAAACGAGAAACATGTCCTTTGTCCTTTTCAGGTACTTCAGGATATTCTTGACCGTTGTCCAGTGTTCCTTGCCGGGATTACTTTGGTATCTTGCTACCAAACTTACGGCAAGGTTTACATCGGGTCTGGTACACAGCATGGCATACATAATAGATCCTATGGCTGAAGCATAGGGGATGACACTCATCTCTTCTTTATCTTTTGCCGTGGTCGGTGACTGAGCTGAGCTCAGTCTCATACCTTGTAACATAGGCAAGAACCCCTTCTTGGACTGATGCATTCTGAATCTCTTCAAAATCTTATCAAGGTATGTGCTTTGTGAAAGACCTATGAGGCGTCTCGATCTATCTCTATAGATCTTGATGCCTAATATATAAGCAGCTTCTCCAAGGTCCTTCATTGAAAAACACTTATTCAAGTAGGCCTTAATGCTGTCCAGAAATTCTATATTATTTCCCATCAGGAGTATGTCATCTACATATAATATGAGAAATGCTACAGAGCTCCCACTCACTTTCTTGTAAACGCAGGCTTCTCCATAAGTCTGCATAAACCCAAACGCTTTGATCATCTCATCAAAGCGAATGTTCCAACTCTGAGATGCTTGCACCAGTCCATAAATGGATCGCTGGAGCTTGCATACTTTGTTAGCGTTCCGAGGATCGACAAAACCTTCCGGCTGCATCATATACAGTTCTTCCTTAAGATGCCCGTTAAGAAATGCTGTTTTGACGTCCATCTGCCATATCTCATAATCATAGTATGCGGCAATTGCTAACATGATTCGGACGGACTTTAGCTTCGCTACGGGAGAGAATGTCTCGTCATAGTCAATCCCTTGAACCTGTCGATAACCCTTAGCGACAAGTCGAGCTTTATAGATGGTAACATTACCATCCGCGTCCGTCTTCTTCTTAAAGATCCATTTGTTTTCTATCGCTCGCCGATCATCGGGCAAGTCTGTCAAAGTCCATACTTTGTTTTCATACATGGATTCTATCTCGGATTTCATGGCTTCAAGCCATTTGTTGGAATCCGGGCCCGCCATTGCTTCTTCATAGTTCGAAGGTTCATTGTTGTCTAACAACATGATTTCCAGGACAGGGTTGCCGTACCACTCTGGTGCGGAACGTGTCCTTGTGGACCTACGAAGTTCAGTAGTAACTTGATCCGAAGTACCTTGATCATTATCATGGTTTTCCTCTTCAGTTGGTGTGGGCATCACAGGAACGGTTTCCTGTGCTGCGTCACTATCCCGCTCAAGAGGTAGTACTTCATCGAGTTCTACTTTCCTCCCACTTACTTCTTTCGAGAGAAACTCTTTTTCCAGAAAGCATCCGTTCTTGGCAACAAAGATCTTGCCTTCGGATCTTAAGTAGAAGGTATACCCTACAGTTTCCTTAGGGTATCCTATGAATACGCATTTTTCCGACTTGGGTTCGAGCTTTTCAGGTTGAAGTTTCTTGACATAAGCTTCGCATCCCCAAACTTTTAGAAACGACAGCTTAGGTTTCTTTCCAAACCATAATTCATACGGTGTCGTCTCAACGGATTTAGACGGTGCCCTATTTAAAGTGAATGTAGCTGTCTCTAGAGCGTATCCCCAAAATGATAGTGGTAAATCGGTAAGAGACATCATAGACCGCACCATATCCAATAGAGTGCGATTACGACGTTCGGACACACCGTTTCGCTGAGGTGTTCCAGGCGGCGTGAGCTGTGAAACGATTCCACATTTCTTTAAGTGTGTACCAAATTTGTGACTTAAGTATTCTCCTCCACGATCTGATCGTAAGAACTTTATCTTTCGGTCACGTTGATTCTCCACCTCATTCTGAAATTCCTTGAACTTTTCAAAGGTCTCAGACTTGTGTTTCATTAAGTAGACATACCCATATCTACTCAAGTCATCTGTGAGAGTGAGAACATAACGATATCCTCCGCGAGCCTCAACGCTCATTGGACCGCACACATCGGTATGTATGATTTCCAACAAGTTGGTTGCTCGCTCCATTGTTCCGGAGAACGGAGTCTTGGTCATTTTGCCCAAGAGGCATGGTTCGCACGTGTCAAACGATTCATAATCAAGAGACTCTAAAAGTTCATCGGCATGGAGCTTCTTCATGCGCTTGACACCAATGTGACCAAGGCGGCAGTGCCACAAGTATGTGGGACTATCATTATCAACTTTAAATCTTTTGGCATCTACACTATGAACATGTGTAATATTACGCTCCAGATTCATTAAGAATAAACCATTGACCATCGGAGCATGACCATAAAACATATCTCTCATATAAATCGAACAACCATTATTCTCAGACTTAAATGAGTAGCCATCTCGTATTAAACGAGATCCTGATACAATGTTCATGCTCAAACTTGGCACTAAATAACAATTATTAAGGTTCAAAACTAATCCCGTAGGTAAATGTAGAGGCAGCGTGCTGACGGCGATCACATCGACTCTGGAACCATTCCCGACGCGCATCGTCACCTCGTCCTTTGCCAGTCTCCGTTTATTCCGCAGCTCCTGCTGTGAGTTACAAATATGAGCAACGGCACCGGTATCAAATACCCAGGAGTTACTACGAGTGCTGGTAAGGTACACATCAATCACATGTATATCAAATATACCTTTGGTGTTGCCGGCCTTCTTATCCGCTAAGTATTTGGGGCAGTTCCGCTTCCAATGACCCTTCCCCTTGCAATAAAAGCACTCAGTCTCAGGCTTGGGTCCATTTTTTGACTTCTTCCCGGTAACTGGCTTACCAGGCGCGGCAACATCTTTGCCGTCCTTCTTGAAGTTCTTCTTACCCTTGCCCTTCTTGAACTTAGTGGTCTTATTGACCATCAACACTTGATGTTCTTTCTTGATTTCAGCCTCTGCTGACTTCAGCACCGAGAACACTTCAGGAATGGTCTTTTCCATTCCCTGCATGTTGTAGTTCATCACAAAGCTCTTGTAGCTTGGTGGGAGCGACTGGAGGATTCTGTCAATGACCGCCTCATCTGGGAGGTTAATGTTCAGCTGGGTCATACGGTTGTGCAACCCAGACATCTTCAGGATGTGCTCACTGACAGAACTGTTCTCTTCCATCGTACAACTGTAGAACTTGTCGGAGACATCATATCTCTCGACCCGGGCATGAGCTTGAAAAACTAGTTTCAGCTCTTCGAACATCTCATATGCTCCGTGATGCTCAAAACGCTTTTGGAGCCCCGGTTCTAAGCTGTAAAGCATGCCGCACTGAACGAGGGAGTAATCATCAGCGCGAGACTGCCAAGCATTCATAATGTCTTGGTTCTCTGGGACGGGAGCGTCACCTAGCGGTCCTTTTAGGACATATTGTTTCCTGGCAGCTATGAGGATGATCCTCAGGTTCTGGACCCAGTCCGTATAGTTGCTGCCATCATCTTTCAGCTTGGTTTTCTCTAGGAACGCGTTGAAGTTCATGTTGACATTAGCGTTGGCCATTGATCTACAAGACATATTTGAAAAGGTTTTAGACTAAGTTCATGATAATAAAGTTCTAATCAAATTATGAACTCCCACTTAGATTAGACATCCCTTTAGTCATCTAAGTGTTACACGATCCGAGTCGACTAGCCCGTGTCCGATCATCACGTGAGACGGACTAGTCATCGTCGGTGAACATTTTCATGTTGATCGTATCTTCCATACGACTCGTGTTCGACCTTTCGGTCTCCGTGTTCCGAGGCCATGTCTGCACATGCTAGGCTCGTCAAGTTAACCCTAAGTGTTTTCGCTGTGTAAAACTGTCTTACACCCGTTGTATGTGAACGTAAGAATCCATCACACCCGATCATCACGTGGTGCTTAGAAACGACGAACTGTAGCAACGGTGCACAGTTAGGGGAGAACACTTCTTGAAATTTTATAAGGGATCATCTTATTTACTACCGTCGTCCTAAGTAAACAAGATGCATAATACATAATAAACATCACATGCAATTATATAGTTGTGACATGATATGGCCAATATCATATAGCTCCATTGATCTTCATCTTCGGGGCTCCATGATCATCTTGTCACCGGCTTGACACCATGATCTCCATCATCATGATCTCCATCATCGTGTCTTCATGAAGTTGTCACGCCAACGACTACTTCTACTTCTATGACTAACGTTTAGCAATAAATTAAAGTAGTTTACATGACGTTATTCAATGACACGCAGGTCATACAAAAAATAATGACAACTCCTATGGCTCCTGCCGGTTGTCATACTCATCGACATGCAAGTCGTGAATCCTATTACAAAGAACATGATCTCATACATCACAATTCATCATTCATCACAACTTCTGGCCATATCACATCACATGATCAATTGCTGCAAAAACAAGTTAGACGTCCTCTAATTGTTGTTGCATCTTTTACGTGGCTGCAATTGGGTTCTAGCAAGAACGTTTTCTTACCTACGAATCACCACAACGTGATTTTGTCAACTTCTATTTACCCTTCATAAGGGCCCTGTTCATCGATTCCGCTCCAACTAAGGTGGGAGAGACAGACACCCGCCAGCCACCTTATGCAACTTGTGCATGTCAGTCGGTGGAACCGGTCTCACGTAAGTGTACGTGTAAGGTTGGTCCGGGCCGCTTCATCCCACAATACCGTTGAGCAAGAAAAGACTAGTAGAGGCAAGTAAGATGACAAAATCCACGCCCACAACAAAGTTGTGTTCTACTCGTGCAAAGAGAACTACGCATAGACCTAGCTCATGATGCCACTGTTGGGGAATGTTGCAGAAATTAAAAATTTTCTACGGTTTCACCAAGATCCATCTATGAGTTCATCTAAGCAACGAGTCTAGGGAGAGAGTTTGCATCTACATACCACTTGTAGATCGCGTGCGGAAGCTTGCAAGGTGATGATGTAGTCGTACTCGACGTGATCCAAATCACCGATGACCAGCGCCGAACGGACGGCACCTCCGCGTTCAACACACGTACGGGACGGGAGACGTCTCCTCCTTCTTGATCCAGCAAGGGGGGAGGAGAGGTTGATGAAGATCCAGCAGCACGACGGCGTGGTGGTGGATGCAGGGCGTCACAGCAGCAGGGCTTCGCCGAGACTACGAGGGAGAGACGTAACGGGGGGAGGTGGAGGCGCCAGGGGCTGGTGTATGAAGTCCCTCCTCTCCCCCACTATATATAGGGGTGCCAGGGGGGCGCCGGCCCTAGTAGATGAGATCTACTAGGGGGCGGCGGCCTAGGGGAGGTTTCCCTCCCCCCCAAGGCACCTAGGGGTGCCTTCCACCACTAGGACTCCTCCTAGGGGGAAACCCTAGGCGCATGGGCCTATAGGGGCTGGTGCCCTTGGACCATGATGGCCAAGGCGC
This sequence comes from Triticum dicoccoides, assembly GCF_002162155.2. Classification (NCBI taxonomy): domain Eukaryota; kingdom Viridiplantae; phylum Streptophyta; class Magnoliopsida; order Poales; family Poaceae; genus Triticum; species Triticum dicoccoides. Next base: position 30,824,384 of record NC_041381.1, on the reverse strand, counting down.
ACCCCCTACAGCCCATGTGGCCCCCCGGGACAGGTGGCCCCACCCGGTGGACCCCCGGGACCCTTCCGGTGGTCCCGGTACAATACCGATAACCCCGAAACTTGTCCCGATGCCCGAAATAGCACTTCCTATATATAATTCTTTACCTCCGGACCATTCCGGAACTCCTCGTGACGTCCGGGATCTCATCCGGGACTCCGAACAACATTCGGGTTTCTGCATATCCATATCTTCATAACCCTAGCGTCACCGAACCTTAAGTGTGTAGACCCTACGGGTTCGGGAGACATGCAGACATGACCGAGACGCTCTCAGTCAATAACCATCAGCGGGATCTAGATACCCATGATGGCTCCCACATGCTCCTCGATGTTGTCATCGGATGAACCACTATGTCGAGGATTCGATCAAACCCTGTATGCAATTCCCTTTGTCAATCGGTACGTTACTTGCCCGAGACTCGATCGTCGGTATCCCAATACCTTGTTCAGTCTCGTTACCGGCAAGTCACTTTACTCGTACCGTAATGCATGATCCCGTGTCCAACACCTTGGTCACATTGAGCTCAATATGATGATGCATTACCGAGTGGGCCCAGAGATACCTCTCCGTCATACGGAGTGACAAATCCCAGTCTCGATCCGTGTCAACCCAACAGCTACTTTCGGAGATACCTGTAATGCACCTTTATAGTCACCCAGTTACGTTGTGACGTTTGATACACCCAAGGCACTCTTACGGTATCCGGGAGTTACACGATCTCATGGTCGAAGGAAGAGATACTTGACACTAGCAAAGCTCTAGCAAAACGAACTACACGATCTTTTATGCTATGCTTAGGATTGGGTCTTGTCCATCACATCATTCTCCTAATGATGTGATCCCGTTATGAACGACATCCAATGTCCATAGTCAGGAAACCATGACTATCTGTTGATCACAACGAGCTGGTCAACTAGAGGCTTACCAGGGACATAGTGTGGTCTAAGTATTCACACGTGTATTACGATTTCCGGATAATACAGTTATAGAATGAATAAAAGACAATTATCATGAATAATGAAATATAATAATACTTTTATTATTGCCTCTAGGGCATATTTCCAACAAGTTAACCTCTAGAATTCTCGCTATACCGGCCGCTCGGTGATAGCACCTATTCTGTTAGAAATTGGAGAGCTAGCTCCTAGTTTTATGTCTTTTTCTATTCAACATGTAATAAGAACAGCGAACGGTCCAGCACATCTCTGTGCTAAGCGTGATTTAACGCTTACTGTGACTGAAAGCTGCCTAGACTCTACTCCTAGCTTCCTGATCAGTAGCCTATTGGCGGACAGTTCGGTGAATGCTTTTGTTGAATAAAGCTCTCACAAGTTCCATGCAAAAAAAAAGGATTGTGTTGTACGTACGACCTTGCCCTATACATATAAGAGGCGCCCATCGATCTGCGGTATCGCCATGCAAAAAAAAGATCTGCAGTATCCTGAGATCGATCGTGCACCAATCAATCACGATCCGATCCAATCCGCTATAACAATCAAAGACATCATCCATGAACAGCGGTGTCGACTGCCGGCAGGGGTGGTCCGATCTCCCAGACGACCTCCTGGACGAGGTCTACCGCCGTTGCATCTCCTCGCGTACGATCGTGCTCGCTTCGCCTCCGTCTGCGAGTCGTGGCACGCCGTCGCCACACGGCGGCACCCGCCGTTGTCCGCACTCCCGCTGCTGCTTCCTTCCACGGGCAATGGCAAGCGCGATCGGATGGCGCGGGCGTACAGCCTCGATAACGGCAGGGCCATGCGCGCCTCGTTCCAGGGTTTCCCGTGGGGCAAGAGCATCGTCGGATCCCATGATGGTGGCTAGATCGCCGCCTCGACCGGCACTCGGCTCTTCATACTGAATCTCTTCTCCGGTGATCGGGTCGAGCTCTCCGCCAGACAGAGGGTCATCAAATGCAAGTGCCTTACCACATGGCCCATTGTCGCCAGTGCTATCACCATTAGAAAAGTTATCTTCTCAAAGGACCCTACCTCAAGTAGTTGCATCCTTGTCGCGATAACCTCTAGGTGCAAGATAGCGCTCTGCAGGGTTGGCTACCCAAACGGTGGGTGGACGACAAGAGGATGTGACACAAACACATATGAGGACGAATCATCCTGCATCTCATCGGGTCACCTCGATTTCATCACAAGATTCGGTCTATGGATTCAAGCGGTCAGCCAACAAACGCTGATATGTGGTGCATCTTCGCAGGTGGGAGATGAAGAGAAAGGGAGGAACAGCGGATTCCTCACTACCGATTGAAGGTTTTCGTCGATGTGAACCATCTCCCTTCTCGCGTGCATAGCTCCGTCGATGCAAGTTCGATGCTAGGAGGGGGCTCACCAAGGGGAGTCGGGAGTAGGACTCCCTCCTTCCTTGTTGGAGTAGGAGAAGGGGAAAGAGGGGGAGAGGAAGAAGGAAAAGGGGGCTGCGCCCCTTGTCCAATTCGGACCAGAGGGGGGGCGCAGGCCTCCTTCCTTTTGGTCTTTCTCCTCTATTCCCGTATGGCCCAATAAGGCCCATATACTCCCCGGCGAATTCCCGTAACTCTCCGGTACTCCGAAAAATACCCGAATCACTCGAAACCTTTCCGAACTCCGAATATAGTCGTCCAATATATCGATCTTTACGTCTCGACCATTTCGAGACTCCTCGTCATGTCCCCGATCTCATCCGGGACTCTGAACTCCTTCGGTACATCAAAACTCATAAACTCATAATATAACTGTCATCGAAACCTTAAGCGTGCGGACCCTACGGGCTCGAGAACTATGTAGACATGACCGAGAACCGTTTCCGGTCAATAACCAATAGCGGAACCTGGATGCTCATATTGGCTCCTACATATTCTACGAAGATCTTTATCGGTCAAACCGCATAACAACATACGTTGTTCCCTTTGTCATCGGTATGTTACTTGCCCGAGATTTGATCGTCGATATCCAATACCTAGTTCAATCTCGTTACCGGTAAGTCTCTTTAATCGTTAGGAAACTTAACCATCTTTGATTTATGAGCTAGTCAAGTAGAGGCATACTAGTGACATTATATTTGCTATGTATTCACACATGTATTATGTTTCCGGTTAATACAATTCTAGCATGAATAATAAACATTTATCATGAAATAAGGAAATAAATAATAACTTTATTATTGCCTCTAGGGCATATTTCCTCCAGTCTCCCACTTGCACTAGAGTCAATAATCTAGTTCACATCATCATGTGATTTAACACCAATATTCACATATGTATGTAATTAATACCCATAGTTCACATCATCATGTGATCAACACCCAAAGGGTTTTACTAGAGTCAATAATCTAGTTCACATCGCTATGTGATTAACACCCAAAGAGTACTAAGGTGCGATCATGTTTTGCTCGTGAGAGAAGTTTAGTCAACGGTCTGTCACATTCAGAGCCGTATGTATTTTGCAAATATTTTATGTCTTCAATTGCTCTGCACGGGGCTACTCTAGCTAATTGCCCCCACTTTCAATATGTATCCAGATTGAGACTTAGAGTCATCTGGATTAGTGTAAAAGTTTGCATCGATGTAACTTTTACGACGAACTCTTTTATCACCTCCATAATCGAGAAACATCTCCTTAGTCCTCACTAAGGATATTCTTGACCGCTGTCCAGTGATCTACTATTAGATAAAAATTGTATTTCTTTGCCAAACTCAGAGCAAGGCATACAATAGGTCTGGTATACAGCATAGCATACTTTATAGAACCTATGACTGAGGCATAGGGAATGACTTATCATTATCTTTTTCTATTTTCTGCCATGGTCGGCTTTTGAGTCTTACTCAACTTCACACCTTGCAACACAGACAAGAACTCCTTCTTTGACTGTTCTATTTTGAACTACTTCAAAATCTTATCAAGGTATGTACTTATTGAAAAATCTTATCAAGCATCTTGATCTATCTTATAGATCTTGATGCTCAATGTGTAAGCAGCTTCACCGGGGTCTTTCATTGAAAAACTTTTATTCAAGTATCCTTTTATGCTATCCAGAAATTCTATATCATTTCTAATCAACAATATGTCTTGCACATATAATATCAGAAATGCTACAGAGCTCCCGCTCACTTTCTTGTAAATACAGGTCTTTCCAAACGTCTGTATAAAACCATATGCTTTGATTAACTCATCAAAGCGTATATTCCAACTCCGAGATGCTTGCACCAGTCTATTAATGGATCACTGGAGCTTGCACATTTTGTTAGCACCTTTAGGATTGACAAAACCTTCTGGTTGCATTATATACAACTCTTCTTTAAAGAATCCATTGAGGAATGCAGTTTTGACATCCATTTGCCAGATTTCATAAAATGTGGCAATTGCTAATATGATTCGGACAGACTTAAGCATCGTTACGAGTTAGAAAATCTCATCGTATTCAACACCTTGAACTTGTACAAAACCTTTCGCAACAAGTCAAGCTTAGTAGATAGTAACACTACTATCAGTGTCTGTCTTCCTCTTGAAGATCCATTTATTTAACATGGCTTGCTGATCATCGAGCAAGTCAATCAAAGTCCATATTTTGTTCTCATGCATGGATCCCATCTCAGATTTCATGGCCTCAAGCCATTTCACGGAATCTGGGCTCATCATCGCTTCCTCATAGTTCATAGGTTTATCATGGTCTAGTAACATGACTTCTAGAACAGGATTACCATACCATTCTGGTGCGGATCTTACTCTGGAAGACCTACGAGGTTTTGTAGTAACTTGATCTGAAGTTTCATGATCATCATCATTAGCTTCCTCACTAATTGGTTTAGGAATCACTGGAACTGATTTCTGTGATGAACTACTTTCCAATTCAGGAGAAGGTACAATTACCTCATCAAGTTCTACTTTCTTCCCGCTCACTTCTTTCGAGAGAAACTCCTTCTCTAGAAAGGATCCATCTTAGCAACGAATAACTTGCCTTCGGATCTGTGATAGAAGGTGTACCCAATAGTTACCTTTGGGTATTCTATGAAGACGCACTTCTCTGATTTGGGTTCGAGCTTATCAGGTTGAAACTTTTTCACATAAGCATCGCAGCCCCAAAATTTAAGAAACGACAACTTTGGTTTCTTGCCAAACCAGAGTTCATAAGGCGTCGTCTCAACGGATTTTGATGGTGCCCTTTTTAAAGTGAATGCAACTATCTCTAATGCATAACCCCAAAACGATAGTGGTAAATCGGTAAGATACATCATAGATTGCACTATATCCAATAAAGTACTGTTATGACATTCGGACACACCATTAAGCTGTGGTGTTCCAGGTGGCATGAGCTTGTGAAACTATTCCACATTGTTTTAATTGAAGACCAAACTCGTAACTCAAATATTTGTCTCCGCGATCAAATTGCAGAAACTTTATTTTCTTGTTACGATCATTCTCCGCTTCACTCTGAAATTCTTTGAACTTTTCAAATGTTTCAGACTTGTGCTTCATTAAGTAGATATACTCATATCTGCTCAATTCATCTTGTGAAGGTCGGAAAATAATGATACCCGCCACAAGCATCAACACTCATTGGACCATATACATCGGTATGTATTATTTCCATCAAGTCAGTAGCTCGTTTCATTGTTCCGGAGAACGGAGTTTTAGTAATCTTGCCCAAAAGGCACGGTTCGCAAGCATCAAATGATTCATAATCAAGAGATTCCAAAAATCCATCTTTATGGAGTTTCTTCATGCGCTTTACACCGATATGACCCAAACGGCAGTGCCACAAATAAGTTGCACTATCATTATTAACTTTGCATCTTTTGGCATCAATATTATGAATATGTGTATTACTACGATCGAGATCCAACAAACTATTTTCATTGGGTGTATGACCATCGAAGGTTTTATTCATGTAAACAAAACAACAATTATTCTTTGACTTTAAATGAATAACCGTATCGCAGTAAACATGATCAAATCATATTCATGCTCAACGCAAACGCCAAATAACATTTATTTAGGTTTAACACTAATCCCGAAAGTATAGGGAGTGTGCGATGATGATCATATCAATCTTGGAACCACTTCCAACACACATCGTCACTTCACCCTCAACTAGTCTCTGTTTATTCTGTAACTCCTGTTTCCAGTTACTAATTTTTAGCAACCGAACAAATATCAAATACTCAGGGGCTACTATAAACACTAGTAAGGTACACATCAATAACCTGTATATCAAATATACCCTTGTTCACTTTGCCATCCTTCTTATCCACGAAATATTCAGGGCATTTCCGCTTCTAGTGACCATTTCCATTGCAGTATAATCACTCAGTTTCAGGCTTTGGTCCAGCTTTGGGCTTCTTTGCGGGACTGACAACTTGCTTGTCATTCTACTTGAAGTTCCCTTTCTTTCCCTTTGCCCTTTTCTTGAAACTAGTGATCTTGTCAACCATCAACACTTGATGCTCTTTCTTGATTTCTACCTTCGTCGATTTCAACATCACGAAGAGCTCGAGAATCGTTTTCGTTATCCCTTGCATACTATAGTTCATCACGAAGTTCTAGTAACTTAGTGATGGTGACTAGAGAATTCTGTCAATCACTATCTTATCTGGAAGATTAACTCCACCTTCATTCAAGCGATTGTAATACCCAGACAATCTGAGCACATGCTCACTAGTTGAGCGATTCTCCTCCATCTTTTAGCCATAGAACTTGTTGGAGACTTCATATCTCTCAACTCGGGTATTTGCTTGAAATATTAACTTCAACTCCTGGAACATCTCATATGGTCCATGACATTCAAAATGCCTTTGAAGTCCCGATTCTAAGCCGTTAAGCATGGTGCACTAAACTATCAAGTAGTCATCATATTGAGCTAGCCAAACGTTCATAACGTCTGCATCTGCTCCTGCAATAGGTCTGTCACCTAGCGGTGCATTAAGGACATAATTCTTCTGTGCAGCAATGAGGATAAACCTCAGATCACGGATCCAATCCGCATCATTGCTACTAACATCTTTCAACACAATTTTCTCTAGGAACATATCAAAATAAACATATGAAAGCAACAACACAAGCTATTGATCTACAACATAATTTGCAAAATACTACCAGGACTAAGTTCATGATAAATTTAAGTTCAATTAATCATATTACTTAAGAACTCCCACTTAGATAGATATCCCTCTAATCCTCTAAGTGATTACGTGATCCATATCAACTACACCATGTCCGATCATCACGTGAGATGGAGTAGTTTCAACGGTGAACATCAATATGTTGATCATATCTACTATATGATTCACGCTCGACCTTTCGGTCTCCGTGTTCCGAGGCCAAAATATATGTTATATGCTAGGCTCGTCAAGTTTAACCTGAGTATTCCGCGTGTGCAACTGTTTTGCACCCGTTGTATTTGAACGTAGAGCCTATCACACCCGATCATCACGTGGTGTCTCAGCACGAAGAACTTTCGCAATGATGCATACTCAGGGAGAACACTTCTTGATAATTAGTGAGAGATCATCTTAAAATGCTACCGTCAAACAAAACAGAATAAGATGTATAACAGATAAACATCATATGCAATCAAAATATGTGACATGATATGGCCATGATCATCTTGCGCCTTTGATCTCCATCTCCAAAGTACTGTCATGATCTCTATCGTCACCGGCACGACACCATGATCTTCATCATCTTGATCTATATCAATGTGTCGTCACATGGTCGTCTCGCCAACTATTGCTCTTGCAACTATTGCTATTGCGTAGCGATAAAGTAAACCAATTATTTGGCACTTGCATCTTATGCAACAAAGAGACAACCATAGGGCTTCTGCCAGTTGCCGATAACTTCAACAAAACATGATCATCTCATACAACAACTTATATCTCATCACGTCTTGACCATATCACATCACAACATGCCCTGCAAAAACAAGTTAGACGTCCTCTACTTTGTTGTTGCAAATTTTACGTGGCTGCTACGGGCTGAGAAAGAACCGTTCTTACCTACGCATCAAAACCACAACGATAGTTTGTCAAGTTAGTGCTATTTTAACCTTCGCAAGGACCGAGCGTAGCCACACTCAGTTCAACTAAAGTTGGAGAAACTGACACCCGCCAGCCACCTGTGTGCAAAGCACGTCGGTAGAACCAGTCTCGCGTAAGCGTACGCGTAATGTCGGTCCGGGCCGATTCATCCAACAATATCGCCAAACCAAAGTATGACATGCTGGTAAGCAGTATGACTTGTATCGCCCACAACTCACTTGTGTTCTACTCGTGCAAATAACGTCAACGCATAAAACCTAGGCTCTGATACCACTGTTGGGGAACGTAGTAATTTCAAAAAAAATCCTACGCACACGCAAGATCAGGGTGATGCATAGCAACGAGTGGGGAGAGTAATGTCCATGTACCCTCATAGACCGTAAGCGGAAGCGTTATCATAACGCGGTTGATGTAGTCGTATGTCTTCACGATCCGACCGATCCAAGCACCGAACGTACGGCACCTTCGAGTTCAGCACACGTTCAGCTCGATGACGATCCCCGGACTCCGATCCAGCAGGGTGTCGGAGATGAGTTCCGTCAGCACGACGGCGTGGTGACGATGATGATGTTCTACCGACGCAGGGCTTCACCTAAACACCGAAACGATATGACCGAGGTGGAATATGGTGGAGGGGGCCACCGCACATGGCTAAGGAACGATCACGAAGATCAACTTGTGTGTTGTGGGGTGCCCCCCTGCCCCCGTATATAAAGGAGCAAGGGGAGGGGGCGGCCGGCCTAGGAGGGGGCGCACCAAGGGGAGTCCTACTCCCACCGGGAGTAGGACTCCCTCCTTCCTTGTTGGAGTAGGAGAAGGGGAAAGAGGGGGAGAGGAAGAAGGAAAAGGGGGCTGCGCCCCTTGTCCAATTCGCACCAGAGGGGGGGGTGCAGGCCTCCTTCCTTTTGGTCTCTCTCCTCTATTCCCGTATGGCGCAATAAGGCCCATATACTCCCCGGCGAATTCCCGTAACTCTCCGGTACTCCGAAAAATACCCGAATCACTCGGAACCTTTCCGAACTCCGAATATAGTCGTCCAATATATCAATCTTTACGTCTCGACCATTTCGAGACTCCTCGTCATGTCCCCGATCTCATACGGTACTCCGAACTCCTTCGATACATCAAAACTCATAAACTCATAATATAACTATCATCGAAACCTTAAGCGTGCGGACCCTACGGGTTCGAGAACTATGTAGACATGACCGAGAACTGTTTCCGGTCAATAACCAATAGCGGAACCTAGATGCTCATATTGGCTCCTACATATTCTACGAAGATCTTTATCGGTCAAACCGCATAACAACATACGTTGTTCCCTTTGTCATCGGTGTGTTACTTGCCCGAGATTTGATCGTCGGTATCCAATACCTAGTTCAATCTCATTACCGGTAAGTCTCTTTACTCGTTCCGTAATACATCATCTCGCAACTAACTCATTAGTTGCAATGCTTGCAAGGCTTATAGTGATGTGCATTACCGAGTGGGCCCAGAGATACCTCTCCGACAATCGGAGTGACAAATCCTAATCTCGAAATACGTCAACCCAACATTTACCTTCGCAGACACCTGTAGAGCTCCTTTGTAATCACCCAGCTATGTTGTGACGTTTGGTAGCACACAAAGTGTTCCTCCGGTAAACGGGAGTTGCATAATCTCATAGTCATAGGAACATGTATAAGTCATGAAGAAAGCAATAACAACAAACTAAACGATCAAGTGCTAAGCTAACGGAATGGATCAAGTCAATCACATCATTCTTCTAATGATGTGATCCCGTTAATCAAATAACAACTCATGTCTATGGTTAGGAAACTTAACCATCTTTGATTAATGAGCTAGTCAAGTAGAGGCATACTAGTGACATTATGTTTGTCTATGTATTCACACATGTATTATGTTTCTGGTTAATACAATTCTAGCATGAATAATAAGCATTTATCATGAAATAAGGAAATAAATAATAACTTTATTATTGCCTCTAGGGCATATTTCCTTCAAACCCTACTCTCATAGATTGCGACGTTTAACAATCAGACTCATATAGGTGAGTTCTTCAAAAGATGTTCTGCAGGACAACATCTCTTCTTCAAAGAGCCACTTAGAACACATTAAGATATACATCAACCTGCCATGCAGATTAGGAGAGTATTGCATCTTCATGGAGTGGTATTTTAACAGTAAGGATACTCTCCTCCCAGTTGACCAACAGCTTGTCTTCCACATCTAATTCACGGGATCTCCGATCACAAAGAATAGGTTACCACTGTGAACAAGTCATATTGTGGGTCTCATACCCATCTCCTCCGATGCATTATCTATCACATTACGTGATAGACCCTTAGTAAAAGGACTGCCAGATTTTTAGATGTTTGGATATAATCCAATGCAATAACTCCGGAGTTTCTCATTTTTCTGACAGACTTTAACCTTCTCTGAACGTGTCTTGATGACTTCATGTTATCCTTAGAGTTGTTCACTTTCGTGATCACGGTTTGATTGTCACAGTTCATAAGGATACCCGGTACAGGTTTCTCAACAACTGGCAAGTCATTCAAGAGCCGACGAAGCCAATCTGCTTCGACCGTAGCTGTATCTAGTGATGTGAGTTCTGCTTCCATTGTTGACCTCGTTAAGATGGTCTGCTTGCAAGACTTCCAAGAAATAGCGCCACCTCCATGAGTGAATACATAACCGCTCGTGGCCTTTATCTCATCAGCATCTGAGATCCAGTTTGAGTCACTATACCCTTCAAGCACCTTTGGATGCCCAGTGTAGTGAATTCCATAATTTGCAGTGCCTTTCAAATAACGCAAAACTCTCCCCAGAGCTTTCCAATGCACATCTCCTGGTTTTGAAACAAACCGACTCAGTTTGCTAACGGCAAAAGAGATGTCAGGTCTTGTAGCACTGGCTAAGTACATAAGCGAGCCAATAATCTGAGAATACTTCAATTGATCTCTAGCAATTCTTCGATTCTTTCGAAGCAGCACGCTAGCATCATATGGTGTTGGAGAGGGCTTGCAGTCACTATAGCTGTCGGTGTCAAAACCGGCGGATCTCGGGTAGGGGGTCCCAAACTATGCGTCTAGGCGGATGGTAACAGGAGATAAGGGACACGATGTTTTACCCAGGTTCGGGCCCTCTTGATGGAGGTAAAACCCTACGTCCTGCTTGATTAATATTGATGATGTGTGTTACAAGAGTGGATCTACCACGAGATCAAGGAGGCTAAACCCTAGAAGCTAGCCTATGGTATGATTGTTGTTCATCCTAAGGACTAAAGCCATCCGGTTTATATAGACACCGGAGAGGGCTAGGGTTACACAGAGTCGGTTATAATTAGGAGATCTACATATCCGTATTGCCAAGCTTGCCTTCCACGCCAAGGAAAGTCCCATCCGGACACGGGACGAAGTCTTCAATCTTCTATCTTCATAGTCTTGGAGTCCGGCCGATGATGATAGTTCGGCTATCCGGACACCCCCTAGTCCGGAACTCCCTCAGTAGCCCCTGAACCAGGCTTCAATGACGACGAGTCCGGCGCGCATGTTGTCTTCGGCATTGCAAGGCGGGTTCTTCCTCTGAATAATTTATAGAAGATTGTGAACACCAGGATAGTGTCCGGCTCTGCAAAATAAATTCCATGTACCACCGTAGAGAGAATAATATTACACAAGTTCAATCTGCTGACGTATTTTGTGGCGTGACGTCATGCCATTACCAAGCCTTTACTCAAATTGTTTTTATTGTTCCACCTCCGTGCGTTTAGCGAGGCGGTTTCCTTGGCACGTCTTGTCGAAGCAGAGATCGTGTTCCCCTTATTCCGGGATTCCCATCAATACGGACGTGGGCAACCCAGCCGCGCCATTGATTGTGGCTCTTGGGAGATAAGCGAGTTTTACCAGGCCGGTGGGGACACATGTTTTTGTCCGCCCATATAAGGGGATAAAGATCCAACCCCTTTACCTGCGCCTTCTTCCTCCTTGGCTTATCCTTCTCCGCGAACTTGAGCTCCAGCGCCCAAGTCCGCACTTCTCACCTCAACCTTCTCCAACTATGTCCGGAGCGGGAGACAAGTGGATGGCCTCCTCCATCACGGAGGGGCAGATCCAGAAGCTGCGCGACGCCGGATATTTGTCCAGCGACATCGCGCATCGGCTGCCCGACGAGGGAGAGCTCATCCCCACCCCCAGGCCCCATGAGAGGGTAGTATTTCTTCCCCATTTCCTCCGCGGACTGGGCTTCCCACTTCATCCCTTTGTCCGGGGGCTCATGTTCTACTACGGCCTAGATTTCCATGATCTGGCCCCGAATTTCATCCTCAACATCTCGGCGTTTATCGTCGTGTGCGAGGCCTTCCTCTGCATCCAGCCCCACTTCGGCTTGTGGCTCAAGACCTTCAGTGTCAAGCCGAAGGTTGTGAAGGGCAGCTAAGCGGAGTGCGGAGGCGCCATGGTGGGCAGGATGTCCCACGTTACGTGGCTGGAGGGCACTTTCGTGGAAACCATCAAGGGGTGGCAATCGGGGTGGTTCTACATCACCGAGCCGCCACTAGTAGAAAAAGGGTCAAACGTGAAGCACATTAGTGTCGGTTTGTATTAGAGCTGGCACAAATGTATAATTAGTGCCGGTTCCAACGGCTAGCCGGGCCGCTCTCATTAGTACCGGTTCGTGGCTAACCTTTAGCACCGGTTCGTGCCACGAACCGGTACCAATGAGGGTGGTGGCAATGAAGGAAATATGCCCTAGAGGCAATAATAAAGTTATTATTTATTTCCTTATAATCATGATAAATGTTTATTATTCATGCTAGAATTGTATTTACCGGAAACATAATACATGTGTGAATACATAGACAAACAAAGTGTCACTAGTATGCCTCTACTTGACTAGCTCGTTAATCAAAGATGGTTATGTTTCCTAACCATGAACAATGAGTTGTTATTTGATTAACGAGGTCACATCATTAGCAGAATGATCTGATTGACATGACCCATTCCATTAGCTTAGCACCCGATCGTTTAGTATGTTGCTATTGCTTTCTTCATGACTTATACATGTTCCTATGACTATGAGATTATGCAACTCCCGTTTATCGGAGGAACACTTTGGGTACTACCAAACGTCACAACGTAACTGGGTGATTATAAAGGAGTACTACAGGTGTCTCCAATGGTCGATGTTGGGTTGGCGTATTTCGAGATTAGGATTTGTCACTCCGATTGTCGGAGAGGTATCTCTGGGCCCTCTCGGTAATACACATCACATAAGCCTTGCAAGCATTACAACTAATATGTTAGTTGTGAGATGATGTATTACGGAACGAGTAAAGAGACTTGCCGGTAACGAGATTGAACTAGGTATTGGATACCGACAATCGAATCTCGGGCAAGTAACATACCGATGACAAAGGGAACAACGTATGTTGTTATGCGGTCTGACCGATAAAGATCTTCGTAGAATATGTAGGAGCCAATATGGGCATCCAGGTCCCGCTATTGGTTATTGACCAGAGACGTGTCTCGGTCATGTCTACATTGTTCTCGAACCCGTAGGGTCCGCACGCTTAAGGTTACGATGACAGTTATATTATGAGTTTATGCATTTTGATGTACCGAAGGTTGTTCGGAGTCCCGGATGTGATCACGGACATGACGAGGAGTCTCGAAATGGTCGAGACGTAAAGATTGATATATTGGAAGCCTATATTTGGATATCGGAAGTGTTCCGGGTGAAATCGGGATTTTACCGGAATACCGGGAGGGTTACCGGAACCCCCCGGGAGCTATTTGGGCCATAGTGGGCCTTAGTGGAAAAGAGAAGGGGCTGCCCTAGATGGGCTGCGCGCCCCCCCTTCCCCTAGTCCTATTAGGACTAGGAGAGGTGGCCGGTGAAGGAAATATGCCCTAGAGACAATAATAAAGTTATTATTTATTTCCTTATTTCATGATAAATGTTTATTATTCATGCTAGAATTGTATTAACCGGAAACATAATACATGTGTGAATACATAGACAAACAAAGTGTCACTAGTATGCCTCTACTTGACTAGCTCGTTAATCAAAGATGGTTATGTTTCCTAACCATGAACAATGAGTTGTTATTTGATTAACGAGGTCACATCATTAGTAGAATGATCTGATTGACATGACCCATTCCATTAGCTTAGCACCCGATCGTTTAGTATGTTGCTATTGCTTTCTTCATGACTTATACATGTTCCTATGACTATGAGATTATGCAACTCCCGTTTACCGGAGGAACACTTTGGGTACTACCAAACGTCACAACGTTACTGGGTGTAAAGGAGTACTACAGGTGTCTCCAATGGTCGATGTTGGGTTGGCGTATTTCGAGATTAGGATTTGTCACTCCGATTGTCGGAGAGGTATCTCTGGGCCCTCTCGGTAATACACATCACATAAGCCTTGCAAGCATTACAACTAATATGTTAGTTGTGAGATGATGTATTACGGAACGAGTAAAGAGACTTGCCGGTAACGAGATTGAACTAGGTATTGGATACCGACGATCGAATCTCGGGCAAGTAACATACCGATGACAAAGGGAACAACGTATGTTGTTATGCGGTCTGACTGATAAAGATCTTCGTAGAATATGTAGGAGCCAATATGGGCATCCAGGTCCCGCTATTGGTTATTGACCAGAGACGTGTCTCGGTCATGTCTACATTGTTCTCGAACCCGTAGGGTCCGCACGCTTAAGGTTACGATGACAGTTATATTATGAGTTTATACATTTTGATGTACCGAAGGTTGTTCGGAGTCCCGGATGTGACCACGGACATGGCGAGGAGTCTCGAAATGGTCGAGACGTAAAGATTGATATATTGGAAGCCTATATTTGGATATCGGAAGTGTTCCGGGTGAAATCGGGATTTTACCGGAATACCGGGAGGGTTACCGGAACCCCTCGGGAGCTATTTGGGCCATAGTGGGCCTTAGTGGAAAAGAGAAGGGGCTGCCCTAGATGGGCTGCGCCCCCCCCTTCCCCTAGTCCTATTAGGACTAGGAGAGGTGGCCGGCCCCCTCCTCCTCTTTTCCCCTCCGAGGAATCCTAGTTGGACTAGGATTGGAGGGGGGATCCTACTCCCAGAGGGAGTAGGACTCTCCTGCGCCTCCCCCCTTGGCCGGCCAGCCTCCCCTCCTCTCCTCCTTTATATACGGAGGCAGGGGCACCTCTAAACACACAAGTTAACACAAGTTGATCCACGTGATCTATTCCTTAGCCGTGTGCGGTGCCCCCTGCCACCATATTCCTCGATAATACTGTAGCGGAGTTTAGGCGAAGCCCTGCTGCTGTAGTTCATCAAGATCATCACCACGCCGTCGTGCTGACGAAACTCTTCCCCGACACTTTGCTGGATCGGAGTCCGGGGATCGTCATCGTGCTGAACGTGTGCTCGAACTCGGAGGTGCCGTAGTTTCGGTACTTGATCGGTTGGATCGTGAAGACGTACGACTACTTCCTCTACGTCGTGTCATCGCTTCCGCAGTCGGTCTGCGTTGGGTACGTAGACAATACTCTCCCCTCGTTGCTATGCATCACATGATCCTGTGTGTGCGTAGGAATTTTTTTGAAATTACTACGAAACTCAACAGTGGCATCCGAGCCTAGGTTATTTATGTTGATGTTATATGCACGAGTAGAACACAAGTGAGTTGTGGACGATACAAGTCATACTGCCTACCAGCATGTCATACTTTGGTTCGGCGGTATTGTTGGACGAGACGACCCGGACCAACCTTACGCGTACGCTTACGCAAGACCGGTTCCCTCGACGTGCTTTGCACAGAGATGGCTTGCGGGCGACTGTCTCTCCAACTTTAGTTGAACCAAGTATGGCTACGCCCGGTCCTTGCGAAGGTTAAAACGGAGTCTATTTGACAAACTATCGTTGTGGTTTTGATGCGTAGGTGAGATTGGTTCTTACTTAAGCCCGTAGCAGCCACGTAAAACATGCAACAACAAAGTAGAGGACGTCTAACTTGTTTTTGCAGGGCATGTTGTGATGTGATATGGTCAAAGCATGATGCTGAATTTTATTGTATGAGATGATCATGTTTTGTAACTGAGTTATCGGCAACTGGCAGGAGCCATATGGTTGTCGCTTTATTGTATGCAATGCAATCGCGATGTAATGCTTTACTTTATTACTAAACGGTAGTGATAGTCGTGGAAGCATAAGATTGGCGAGACGACAACGATGCTACGATGGAGATCAAGGTGTCACGCCGGTGACGATGGTGATCATGACGGTGCTTCGGAGATGGAGATCACAAAGCACAAGATGATGATGACCATATCATATCACTTATATTGATTGCATGTGATGTTTATCTTTTTATGCATCTTATCTTGCTTTGATTGACAGTAGCATTATAAGATGATCTCTCACTAAATTATCAAGAAGTGTTCTCCCTGAGTATGCACCGTTGCCAAAGTTCGTCGTGCCCAGACACCACGTGATGATCGGGTGTGATAAGCTCTACGTCCATCTACAACGGGTGCAAGCCAGTTTTGCACACGCAGAATACTCAGGTTAAACTTGACGAGCCTAGCATATGCAGATATGGCCTCGGAACACGGAGACCGAAAGGTCGAGCGTGAATCATATAGTAGATATGATCAACATAACAATGTTCACCATTGAAAACTACTCCATCTCACGTGATGATCGGTCATGGTTTAGTTGATTTGGATCACGTAATCACTTAGAGGATTAGATGGATGTCTATCTAAGTGGGAGTTCTTAAATAATATGATTAATTGAACTTAAATTTATCATGAACTTAGTACCTGATAGTATCTTGCTTGTTTATGTTGATTGTAGATAGATGGCTCGTGCTGTTGTTCCGTTGAATTTTAATGCCTTGAGAAAGCAAAGTTGAAAGATGATGGTAGCAATTACACGGACTGGGTCCGTAACTTGAGGATTATCCTCATTGCTGCACAGAAAAATTACGTCCTGGAAGCACCGCTGGGTGCCAGGCCTGCTGCTGGAGCAACACCAGATGTTATGAACGTCTGGCAGAGCAAAGCTGATGACTACTCGATAGTTCAGTGTGCCATGCTTTACGGCTTAGAATCGGGACTTCAACGATGTTTTGAACGTCATGGAGCATATGAGATGTTCCAGGAGTTGAAGTTAATATTTCAAGCAAATGCCCGAATTGAGAGATATGAAGTCTCCAATAAGTTCTATAGCTGCAAGATGGAGGAGAACAGTTCTGTCAGTGAGCATATACTCAAAATGTCTGGGTATAATAATCACTTGATTCAATTGGGAGTTAATCTTCCAGATGATTGCGTTATTGACAGAATTCTCCAATCACTACCACCAAGCTACAAGAGCTTCGTGATGAACTATAATATGCAAGGGATGAACAAGACTATTCCCGAGCTCTTCGCAATGCTGAAAGCTGCGGAGGTAGAAATCAAGAAGGAGCATCAAGTGTTGATGGTTAACAAGACCACTAGTTTCAAGAAAAAGGGCAAAGGGAAGAAAAAGGGGAACTTCAAAAAGAACGGCAAGCAAGTTGCTGCTCAAGAGAAGAAACCCAAGTCTGGACCTAAGCCTGAAACAGAGTGCTTCTACTGCAAGCAGACTGGTCACTAGAAGCGGAACTGCCCCAAGTATTTGGCGGATAAGAGGTATATGTGATATACATGTTATTGATGTGTACCTTACCAGAGCTCGCAGTAGCACCTGGGTATTTGATACTGGTTCTGTTGCTAATATTTGCAACTCGAAACAGGGACTACAGAATAAGCGGGCACTGGCAAAGGACGAGGTGACGATGCGCGTGGGAAACGGTTCCAAAGTCGATGTGATCGCAGTCGGCACGCTACCTCTACATCTACCTTCGGGATTAATATTAGACCTAAGTAATTGTTATTTGGTGCCAGCGTTGAGCATGAACATTATATCTGGATCTTGTTTAATGCAAGACGGTTATTCATTTAAATCAGAGAATAATGGTTGTTCTATTTATATGAGTAATATCTTTTATGGTCATGCACCCTTAAAGAGTGGTCTATTCTTATTGAATCTCGATAGTAGTAATACACATATTCATAATGTTGAAGCCAAAAGATGCAGAGTTGATAACGAAAGTGCAACTTATTTGTGGCACTGTCGTTTAGGTCATATCGGAATAAAGCGCATGAAGAAACTCCATGTTGATGGACTTTTGGAACCACTTGATTATGAATCACTTGGTACTTGCGAACCGTGCCTTATGGGCAAGATGACTAAAACACCATTCTCCGGTACTATGGAGAGAGCAACAGATTTGTTGGAAATCATACATACCGATGTATGTGGCCCGATGAATATTGAGGCTCGTGGCGGATATCGTTATTTTCTCACCTTCACAGATGATTTAAGCAGATATGGGTATATCTACTTAATGAAACATAAGTCTGAAACATTTGAAAAGTTCAAAGAATTTCAGAGTGAAGTTGAAAATCATCGTAACAAGAAAATAAAGTTTCTACGATCTGATCGTGGAGGAGAATATTTGAGTTACGAGTTTGGTGTACATTTGAAAACCTGTGGAATAGTTTCGCAACTCACGCCACCCGGAACACCACAGCGTAATGGTGTGTCCGAACGTCGTAATCGTACTTTACTAGATATGGTGCGATCTATGATGTCTCTTACTGATTTACCGCTATCATTTTGGGGATATGCTTTAGAGACGGCCGCATTCACGTTAAATAGGGCACCATCAAAATCCGTTGAGACGACGCCTTATGAACTGTGGTTTGGCAAGAAACCAAAGTTGTCGTTTCTTAAAGTTTGGGTTGCGATGCTTATGTGAAAAAGCTTCAACCTGATAAGCTCGAACCCAAATCGGAGAAATGTGTCTTCATAGGATACCCAAAGGAAACTGTTGGGTACACCTTCTATCACAGATCCGAAGGCAAGACATTCGTTGCTAAGAATGGATCATTTCTAGAGAAGGAGTTTCTCTCGAAAGAAGGAGCATCAAGTGTTGATGGTTAACAAGACCACTAGTTTCAAGAAAAAAGGCAAAGCGAAGAAAAAGGGGAACTTCAAGAAGAACGGCAAGCAAGTTGCTGCTCAAGAGAAGAAACCCAAGTCTGGACCTAAGCCTGAAACAGAGTGCTTCTACTGCAAGCAGACTGGTCACTGGAAGCGGAACTGCCCCAAGTATTTGGCGGATAAGAAGGATGGCAAGGTGAACAAAGGTATATGTGATATACATGTTATTGATGTGTACCTTACTAGAGCTCGCAGTAGCACCTGGGTATTTGATACTGGTTCTGTTGCTAATATTTGCAACTCGAAACAGGGACTACAGAATAAGCGGGCACTGGCAAAGGACGAGGTGACGATGCGCGTGGGAAACGGTTCCAAAGTCGATGTGATCGCAGTCGGCACGCTACCTCTACATCTACCTTCGGGATTAATATTAGACCTAAATAATTGTTATTTGGTGCCAGCGTTGAGCATGAACATTATATCTGGATCTTGTTTAATGCAAGACGGTTATTCATTTAAATCAGAGAATAATGGTTGTTCTATTTATATGAGTAATATCTTTTATGGTCATGCACCCTTGAAGAGTGGTCTATTCTTATTGAATCTCGATAGTAGTAATACACATATTCATAATGTTGAAGCCAAAAGATGCAGAGTTGATAACGAAAGTGCAACTTATTTGTGGCACTGTCGTTTAGGTCATATCGGTATAAAGCGCATGAAGCAACTCCATGCTGATGGACTTTTGGAACCACTTGATTATGAATCACTTGGTACTTGCGAACCGTGCCTTATGGGCAAGATGACTAAAACAGCGTTCTCCGGTACTATGGAGAGAGCAACAGATTTGTTGGAAATCATACATACCGATGTATGTGGCCCGATGAATATTGAGGCTCGTGGCGGATATCGTTATTTTCTCACCTTCACAGATGATTTAAGCAGATATGGGTATATCTACTTAATGAAACATAAGTCGGAAACATTTGAAAAGTTCAAAGAATTTCAGAGTGAAGTTGAAAATCATCGTAACAAGAATATAAAGTTTCTACAATCTGATCGTGGAGGAGAATATTTGAGTTACGAGTTTGGTATACATTTGAAAAACTGTGGAATAGTTTTGCAACTCACGCCACCCGGAACACCACAGCGTAATGGTGTGTCTGAACGTCGTAATCGTACTTTACTAGATATGGTGCGATCTATGATGTCTCTTACTGATTTACCGCTATCTTTTTGGGGATATGCTTTAGAGACGGCCGCATTCACGTTAAATAGGGCACCATCAAAATCCGTTGAGACGACGCCTTATGAACTGTGGTTTGGCAAGAAACCAAAGTTGTCGTTTCTTAAAGTTTGGGCTGCGATGCTTATGTGAAAAAGCTTCAACCTGATAAGCTCGAACCCAAATCGGAGAAATGTGTCTTCATAGGATACCCAAAGGAAACTGTTGGGTACACCTTCTATCACAGATCCGAAGGCAAGACATTCGTTGCTAAGAATGGATCATTTCTAGAGAAGGAGTTTCTCTCGAAAGAAGTGAGTGGGAGGAAAGTAGAACTTGACGAGGTAACTGTACCTGCTCCCTTACTGAAAAGTAGTTCATCACAGAAAACTGTTTCAGTGACACCTACACCAGTTAGTGAGGAAGCCAATGATAATGATCATGAAACTTCAGATCAAGATACTACTGAACCTCGTAGATCAACCAGAGTAAGATCCGCACCAGAGTGGTACGGTAATCCTGTTCTGGAGGTCATGCTACTAGATCATGATGAACCTACGAACTATGAAGAAGCGATGGTGAGCCCAGATTCCGCAAAGTGGCTTGAAGCCATGAAATCTGAGATGGGATCCATGTATGAGAACAAAGTGTGGACTTTGGTTGACTTGCCCGATGATCGGCAAGCAATTGAGAATAAATGGATCTTCAAGAGGAAGACTGACGCTGATGGTAATGTTACTGTCTACAAAGCTCGACTTGTCGCAAAAGGTTTTCGGCAAGTTCAAGGGATTGACTACGATGAGACCTTCTCACCCGTAGCGATGCTTAAGTCTGTCCGAATCATGTTAGCAATTGCCGCATTTTATGATTATGAAATTTGGCAGATGGATGTCAAAACTGCATTCCTGAATGGATTTCTGGAAGAAGAGTTGTATATGATGCAACCAGAAGGTTTTGTCGATCCAAAGGAAGCTAACAAAGTGTGCAAGCTCCAGCGATCCATTTATGGAATGGTGCAAGCCTCTCGGAGTTGGAATAAACGTTTTGATAGTGTGATCAAAGCATTTGATTTTATACAGACTTTCGGAGAAGCCTGTATTTACAAGAAAGTGAGTGGGAGCTCTGTAGCATTTCTGATATTATATGTGGATGACATATTACTGATTGGAAATGATATAGAATTTCTGGATAGCATAAAGGGATACTTGAATAAAAGTTTTTCAATGAAAGACCTCGGTGAAGCTTCTTACATATTAGGTATTAAGATCTATAGAGATAGATCAAGACGCTTAATTGGACTTTCACAAAGCACATACCTTGACAAGATTTTGAAGAAATTCAAAATGGATCAAGCAAAGAAAGGATTCTTGCCTGTATTACAAGGTGTGAAATTGAGTAAGACTCAATGCCCGACCACTGCAGAAGATAGAGAGAATATGAAAGATGTTCCCTATGCATCAGCCATAGGCTCTATCATGTATGCAATGCTGTGTACCAGACCTGATGTGTGCCTTGCTATAAGTTTAGCAGGGAGGTACCAAAGTAATCCAGGAGTGGATCACTGGACAGCGGTCAAGAACATCCTGAAATACCTGAAAAGGACTAAGGATATGTTTCTCGTATATGGAGGTGACAAAGAGCTCACCGTAAAAGGTTACGTTGATGCAAGCTTTGACACTGATCCGGACGATTCTAAATCGCAAACCGGATACGTGTTTACATTAAACGGTGGAGCTGTCAGTTGGTGCAGTTCTAAACAAAGCGTTGTAGCGGGATCTACATGTGAAGCGGAATACATAGCTGCTTCGGAAGCAGCAAATGAAGGAGTCTGGATGAAGGAGTTCATATCCGATCTAGGTGTCATACCTAGTGCATCGGGTCCAATGAAAATCTTTTGTGACAATACTGGTGCAATTGCCTTGGCAAAGGAATCCAGATTTCACAAAAGGACCAAACACATCAAGAGACGCTTCAACTCCATCCGGGATCTAGTCCAGGTGGGAGACATAGAGATTTGCAAGATACACACGGATCTGAATGTTGCAGACCCATTGACTAAGCCTCTTCTGTTGGGGAACGTAGCAGAAATTCAAAAAATTTCCTACGTAACACCAAGATCTATCTATGGAGAGACCAGCAACGAGTAGAAGGAGAGTGCATCTACATACCCTTGTAGATCGCTAAGCGGAAGCGTTCAAGTGAACGGGGTTGATGGAGTCGTACTCGTCGTGATTCAGATCACCGATGATCAAGTGCCGAACGGACAGCACCTCCGCGTTCAACACACGTACAGCTCGGTGACGTCTCCCACGCCTTGATCCAGCAAGGGGAGAGGGAGAGGTTGAGGAAGACTCCATCCAACAGCAGCACAACGGCGTGGTGGTGATGCAGGAGCGTGGCAATCCTGCAGGGCTTCGCCAAGCACCTACGGGAGAGGAGGAGGTGTCACGGGAGGGAGGGAGGCGCCAAGGGCTCAGGTATGGATGCCCTCCCTTCCCTCCACTATATATAGGGGCATGGGAGAGGGGGGAGGCGCAGCCTTGCCCCCTACTCCAAGAAAAGGGTGCGGCCAAGAGGGGGGGAGGAGTCCATCCTCCCCAAGGCACCTCGGAGGTGCCTTCCCCCTCGAGGACTCTTCCCTCTAGGGTTCCCTAGGCGCATGGGCCTCTTGGGGCTGGTGCCCTTGGCCCATGTAGGCCAAGGCGCACCCCCTACAGCCCATGTGGCCCCCCGGGGCAGGTGGCCCCACCCGGTGGGCCCCCGGGACCCTTCCGGTGGTCCCGGTACAATACCGATGACCCCGAAACTTGTCCCGATGGCCGAAACAGGACTTCCTATATATAAACCTTTACCTCCGGATCATTCCGGAACTCCTCGTGACGTCCGGGATCTCATCCGGGACTCCGAACAACATTCGGTAACCACATACAAGCTTCCTTTATAACCCTAGCGTCATCGAACCTTAAGTGTGTAGACCCTACGGGTTCGGGAGACATGCAGACATGACCGAGACGTTCTCCGGTCAATAACCAACAGCGGGATCTGGATACCCATGTTGGCTCCCACATGTTCCACGATGATCTCATCGGATGAACCACGATGTCAAGGACTCAATCGATCCCGTATACTATTCCCTTTGTCTAGCGGTATTTTACTTGCCCGAGATTCGATCGTCGGTATCCAATACCTTGTTCAATCTCGTTACCGGCAAGTCACTTTACTCGTTCCGTAACACATCATCCCGTGATCAACTCCTTGGTCACATTGCGCATATGATGATGTCCTACCGAGTGGGCCCAGAGATACCTCTCCGTTTACACGGAGTGACAAATCCCAGTCTCGATTCATGCCAACCCAACAGACACTTTCGGAGATACCTGTGATGCACCTTTATAGCCACCCAGTTACGTTGTGACGTTTGGTACACCCAAAGCATTCCTACGGTATCCGGGAGTTGCACAATCTCATGGTCTAAGGAAAAGATACTTGACATTGTCAAAGCTCTAGCAAATGAACTACACGATCTTTTGTGCTAGTCTTAGGATTGGGTCTTGTCCATCACATCATTCTCCTAATGATGTGATCCCGTTATCAACGACATCCAATGTCCATAGCCAGGAAACCATGACTATCTGTTGATCACAACGAGCTAGTCAACTAGAGGCTCACTAGGGACATATTGTGGTCTATGTATTCACACGTGTATTACGATTTCCGGATAATACAGTTATAGCATGAATAAAAGACAATTATCATGAACAAGGAAATATAATAATAATACTTTTATTATTGCCTCTAGGGCATATTTCCAACAGTCTCCCACTTGCACTAGAGTCAATAATCTAGTTCACATCGCCATGTGATTAACACTCACAGGTCACATCGCCATGTGACTAATACCCAAGAGTTTACTAGAGTCAGTAGCCTAGTTCACATCACTATGTGATTAACACTCAATGAGTTTTATGTTTGATCATGTTGCTTGTGAGAGAGGTTTTAGTCAACAGGTCTGAACCTTTCAGATCCGTGTGTGCTTTACAAATCTCTATGTCATCTCCTAGATGCAGCTACCACGCTCTATTTGGAGCTATTCCAAACAACTGTTCTACTTGGAGCTATTCTAAATTATTGCTCCATTATATGTATCCGGTCTCTCTACTCAGAGCTATCCGGATAGGTGTCAAGCTTGCATCATCGTAACCTTTACGACGAACTCTTTTACCACCTCCATAATCGAGAAAATTCCTTAGTCCACTAGTTACTAAGGATAACTTTGACCGCTGTCCTGTGAGCCATTCTTGGATCACTCTTGTACCCCTTGACTGACTCATGGCAAGGCACACTTCAGGTGCGGTACACAGCATAGCATACTGAAGAGCCTACGTCTTAAGCATAGGGGACGACCTTCGTCTATTCTGCCATGGTCGAGCTTTAAGTCTTAACTTCGTACCTTACAACTCAGGCAAGAACTCCTTCTTTGACTGGTCCATCTTGAACACCTTCAAGATCATGTCAAGGTATGTGCTCATTTGAAAGTACTATTGAGCGTTTTTGATCTATCCTTGTAGATCTCGATGCTCAATGTTCAAGTAGCTTAATCCAGGTTTTCTATTGAAAAACACCTTTCAAATAATCCTATATGCTTTCTAGAAATTCTACATCATTTCTGATCATCAATATGTCAACAACATATACTCATCAGAAATTCTATAGTGCTCCCACTCACTTCTTTGGAAATACAAGTTTCTTATAAACTTTATAAAAACCCAAAATCTTTGATCATCATCAAAGCATACATTCCAACTACGAGATGCTCACTCCAGTCCTTAAAAGGATCACTGGAGCTAGCATACCTTTTAGCATCCTTAGGATCGACAAAACTTTTCTGATTGTATTGCATACAACCTTTCCTTACGAAAACTAGTAAGGAAACTTGTCTTGACATCCATCTGCCAGATTTCATAAATGCAGCTAATGCTAACATGATTCCGACGGACTTTAAGCATCGCTAAAAGTGAGAAAATCTCATCGTAGTCAACTCCTTGAACTTGTCGGAAAACACTTCGCCACAAGTCGAGCTTCATAGATGGTGACATTTCCATCCACGTCCGTCTTCTTCTTAAAAGATCCATTTATCTCAATGGATTGCCGATCATCGGGCAAGTCCATCAAAGTCCATGGATCCGTTCTCAGATTTTATGGCCTCGAGCCATTTATCGGAATCCGGGCCCACCATTGCTTCTCCATAGCTCGTAGGTTCATTGTTGTCCAGCAACATGACTTTCAAGACAGGATCACCTTACAACTCCGAAGTAGTACGTGTCCTTGTCGTCCTATGAGGTTTGGTAGTGACTTGATCCGAAGTTTCATGATCAATATCATAAGCTTCCACTTCAATTGGTGTAGGTGCCACAGGAACAACTTCCTGTGCCCTGCCACACACTAGTTGAAGAGACGGTTCAATAACCTCATCAAGTCTCCACCATCCTCCCACTCAACTCTTTCGAGAGAAACTTTTCCTCGAGAAGGACCCGATTCTAGAAACAATCCATATTGCTTTCGGATCTGAATTAGGAGGTATACCCAACTGTTTTGGGTTTCCTATGAAGATGCATTTTATCCGCTTTGGGTTCGAGCTTATCAACCTGAAATTTTTTTCATATAAGCGTCGCAGCCCCAAACTTTTAAGAAACGACAACTTAGGTTTCTCTAAACCATAATTCATACGGTGTCATCTCATCGGAATTACGTGGTGCCCTATTTAAAGTGAACGTGGTTGTCTCTAATGCCTAACCCATGAACGATAGTGGTAATTCGATAAGAGATATCATGGTACGCACCATATCCAATAGGGTGCAACTATGATGTTCGGACACACCATCACACTATGGTGTTCCAGGCGGTATTAATCGCGAAACAATTTCCACAATGTCTTAATTGTGTGCCAAAACTCGTAACTCAGATATTCATCTCTATGATCATATCATAGACATTATATCCTCTTGTCACAATGATCTTCTACTTCACTCTGAAATTACTTGAACCATTCAATAATTCAGACTTGTGTTTCATCAAGTAAATATTCTCAACATCTACTCGAATCATCTGTGAAGTAAGAACATAACGATATTCACTGCATGCCTCAGCACTTATTGGACTGCACACATCAAAATGCGTTACTTCCAACAAGTTGCTATCTTGTTCCATCTTATTGAAACCGAGGCTTTTCAGTCATCTTGCCTATGTGGTATGATTTGCATATCTCAAGTGATTCAAAATCAAGTGAGTCCGAACGGTCCATTTGCATGGAGTTTCTTCGTGCATATACACCAATAGACATGGTTCGCATGTCTCAAACTTTTCAAAAACGAGTGAGTCCAAAGATCCATCAACATGGAGCTTCTTCATGCGTTTTATACCATTATGACTTACATGGCAGTGCCACAAGTAAGTGGTACTATCATTACTATCTTATATCTTTTGGCATGAAAATGTGTATCACTACGACCGAGATTCAATAAACCATTCCTTTAGGTGCAAGACCATTGAAGGTATTATTCAAAAATAGAGTAACCATTATTCTCCTTAAATGAATAACCGTATTGCGATAGACATAATCCAATCATGTCTATGCTCAACGCAAACATCAATCTCGGTGGTAGAGGGAGCGTGCGATGCTTGATCATATCAACCTTGGAAACACTTCCAACACATATCATCAGCTCTCCTTTAGCTAGTCTCCGTTTATTCCGTAGCCTTTTATTTCGAGTTACTAACACTTAGCAACCGAACCGGTATCTTATACCCTGGTGCTACTAGGAGTACTAGTAAAGTACACATTAACATAATGTATATCCAATATACTTCTATCGACCTTGCCAGCCTTCTCATCTACCAAGTATCTAGGGTAATTCTGCTCCAGTGGCTGTTGCCCTTATTACAGAAGCACTTAGTCTCGGGTTTGGGTTCAACCTTGGGTTTCTTCACTAGAGCAGCAGCTGAATTGCCGTTTCATGAAGTATCCCTTTGTTCCCTAGCCCTTCTTGAAACTAGTGGTTTCACCAACCATCAACAATTGATGCTCCTTCTTGATTTCTACTTTCGCGGTGTCAAACATCATGAATATTTCAAGGATCATCATATCTATCCCTGATATGTTATAGTTAATCACGAAGCTCTAGTAGCTTGGTGGCAATGACTTTGGGGAAAAATCACTATCTCATCTGGAGGATCAACTCCCACTCGATTCAAGTGATTGTTGTGCTCAGACAATCTGAGCACACGCTCGATGATTGAGCTTTTCTCCCTTAGTTTGCAGGTTAAGAAAATCGTCGGAGGTCTTATACCTCTTGACGTGGGCACGAGCCTGAAATCCCAATTTCAGCCCTCGAAACATCTCATATGTTCCGCGACGTTTCGAAAACGTTTTTGGTGCCTCTACTTAAACCATTTAACTGAACTATCACGTAGTTATCAAAACGTGTATGTTCGATGTTCGAAACATCCACAAACGACGTTTGGGGTTCAGCACACTGAGCAGTGCATTAAGGACATAAGCTTTCTACTGATCGCATAATCGCTACTATCAACTTTCAACTATATTTTCTCTAGGAACATATCTAAAACAGTAGAACTAAAGCGCGAGCTACGACATAATTTGCAAAAGGTCTTTTGACTATGTTCAAGATAATTAAGTTCATCTTATGAACTCCCACTTAGATAGACATCCCTCTGGTCATCTAAGTGATCACATGATCCGAGTCAACTAGGCCGTGTCCGATCATCACGTGAGACGGACTAGCCAACGTGGGTGAACATCTTCATGTTGATCGTATCTGCTATACGACTCATGCTCGACCTTTCGGTCTCCGTGTTCCGAGGCCATGTCTGCACATGCTAGGCTCGTCAAGTTAACCCTAAGTGTTTTCGCTGTGTAAAACTGTCTTACACCCGTTGTATGTGAACGTAAGAATCCATCACACCCGATCATCACGTGGTGCTTAGAAGCGACGAACTGTAGCAACGGTGCACAGTTAGGGGAGAACACTTCTTGAAATTTTGTAAGGGATCATCTTATTTACTACCGTCGTTCTAAGCAAACAAGATGCATAAACATGATAATCATCACATGCAATCAAATAGAGTAGTGACATGATATGGCCAATATCATATAGCTCCTTTGATCTTCATCTTCGGGGCTCCATGATCATCTTGTCACCGGCATGACACCATGATCTCCATCATCATGATCTCCATCATTGTGTCTTCATGAAGTTGTCACGCCAACAACTACTTCTACTTCTATGACTAACGCGTTTAGCAATAAAGTAAAGTAGTTTACATGGCGTTCTTCAATGACACGCAGGTCATACAAAAAATAAAGACAACTCCTATGGCTCCTGCCGGTTGTCATACTCATCGACATGCAAGTCGTGAATCCTATTACAAGAACATGATCAATCTCATACATCACATATCATTCATCACATCCTTTTGGCCATATCACATCACAAAGCATACCCTGCAAAAACAAGTTAGACGTCCTCTAATTGTTGTTTGCATGTTTTACGTGGCTGCTATGGGTTTCTAGCAAGAACGTTTCTTACCTACGCAAGACCACAACGTGATATGCCAATTGCTATTTACCCTTCATAAGGACCCTTTTCATCAAATCCGTTCCGACTAAAGTGGGAGAGACTGGCACCCGCTAGCCACCTTATGCACCAAGTGCATGTCAATCGGTGGAACCTGTCTCACGTAAGAGTACGTGTAAGGTCGGTCCGGGCCGCTTCATCCCACAATACCGTCGAAACAAGATTGGACTAGTAACGGTAAGCATATTGAACAACATCAACGCCCACAACTACTTTGTGTTCTACTCGTGCAAAGAATCTACGCAATAGACCTAGCTCATGATGCCACTGTTGGGGAACGTAGCAGAAATTCAAAAATTTTCCTACGTAACACCAAGATCTATCTATGGAGAGACCAGCAACGAGTAGAAGGAGAGTGCATCTACATACCCTTGTAGATCGCTAAGCGGAAGCGTTCAAGTGAACGGGGTTGATGGAGTCGTACTCGTCGTGATTCAGATCACCGATGATCAAGTGCCGAACGGACAGCACCTCCGCGTTCAACACACGTACAGCTCGGTGACGTCTCCCACTCCTTGATCCAGCAAGGGGAGAGGGAGAGGTTGAGGAAGACTCCATCCAACAGCAGCACAACGGCGTGGTGGTGATGGAGGAGCGTGGCAATCCTGCAGGGCTTCGCCAAGCACCTACGGGAGAGGAGGAGGTGTCACGGGAGGGAGGGAGGCGCCAAGGGCTCAGGTATGGATGCCCTCCCTTCCCTCCACTATATATAGGGGCAGGGGAGAGGGGGGAGGCGTAGCCTTGCCCCCTACTCCAAGAAAAGGGTGCGGCCAAGAGGGGGGGAGGAGTCCATCCTCCCTAAGGCACCTCGGAGGTGCCTTCCCCCTCGAGGACTCTTCCCTCTAGGGTTCCCTAGGCGCATGGGCCTCTTGGGGCTGGTGCCCTTGGCCCATGTAGGCCAAGGCGCACCCCCTACAGCCCATGTGGCCCCCCGGGGCAGGTGGCCCCACCCGGTGGGCCCCCGGGACCCTTCCGGTGGTCCCGGTACAATACCGATGACCCCGAAACTTGTCCCGATGGCCGAAACAGGACTTCCTATATATAAATCTTTACCTCCGGATCATTCCGGAACTCCTCGTGACGTCCGGGATCTCATCCGGGACTCCGAACAACATTCGGTAACCACATACAAGCTTCCTTTATAACCCTAGCGTCACCGAACCTTAAGTGTGTAGACCCTACGGGTTCGGGAGACATGCAGACATGACCGAGACGTTCTCCGGTCAATAACCAACAGCGAGATCTGGATACCCATGTTGGCTCCCACATGTTCCACGATGATCTCATCGGATGAACCACGATGTCAAGGACTCAATCGATCCCGTATACTATTCCCTTTGTCTAGCGGTATTTTACTTGCCCGAGATTCGATCGTCGGTATCCAATACCTTGTTCAATCTCGTTACCGGCAAGTCACTTTACTCGTTCCGTAACACATCATCCCGTGATCAACTCCTTGGTCACATTGCGCATATGATGATGTCCTACCGAGTGGGCCCAGAGATACCTCTCCGTTTACACGGAGTGACAAATCCCAGTCTCGATTCATGCCAACCCAACAGACACTTTCGGAGATACCTGTGATGCACCTTTATAGCCACCCAGTTACGTTGTGACGTTTGGTACACCCAAAGCATTCCTACGGTATCCGGGAGTTGCACAATCTCATGGTCTAAGGAAAAGATACTTGACATTGTCAAAGCTCTAGCAAATGAACTACACGATCTTTTGTGCTAGTCTTAGGATTGGGTCTTGTCCATCACATCATTCTCCTAATGATGTGATCCCGTTATCAACGACATCCAATGTCCATAGCCAGGAAACCATGACTATCTGTTGATCACAACGAGCTAGTCAACTAGAGGCTCACTAGGGACATATTGTGGTCTATGTATTCACACGTGTATTACGATTTCCGGATAATACAGTTATAGCATGAATAAAAGACAATTATCATGAACAAGGAAATATAATAATAATACTTTTATTATTGCCTCTAGGGCATATTTCCAACATCTTCCACGAGCAAAACATGATCAGCACCAAGGCTCCATGGGTGTTAGAATCATTACAGTGTAATCTAGATTATTGACTCTAGTGCAAGTGGGAGACTGAAGGAAATATGCCCTAGAGGCAATAATAAAGTTATTATTTATTTCCTTATAATCATGATAAATGTTTATTATTCATGCTAGAATTGTATTTACCGGAAACATAATACATGTGTGAATACATAGACAAACAAAGTGTCACTAGTATGCCTCTACTTGACTAGCTCGTTAATCAAAGATGGTTATGTTTCCTAACCATGAACAATGAGTTGTTATTTGATTAACGAGGTCACATCATTAGCAGAATGATCTGATTGACATGACCCATTCCATTAGCTTAGCACCCGATCGTTTAGTATGTTGCTATTGCTTTCTTCATGACTTATACATGTTCCTATGACTATGAGATTATGCAACTCCCGTTTATCGGAGGAACACTTTGGGTACTACCAAACGTCACAACGTAACTGGGTGATTATAAAGGAGTACTACAGGTGTCTCCAATGGTCGATGTTGGGTTGGCGTATTTCGAGATTAGGATTTGTCACTCCGATTGTCGGAGAGGTATCTCTGGGCCCTCTCGGTAATACACATCACATAAGCCTTGCAAGCATTACAACTAATATGTTAGTTGTGAGATGATGTATTACGGAACGAGTAAAGAGACTTGCCGGTAACTAGATTGAACTAGGTATTGGATACCGACGATCGAATCTCGGGCAAGTAACATACCGATGACAAAGGGAACAACGTATGTTGTTATGCGGTCTGACCGATAAAGATCTTCGTCGAATATGTAGGAGCTAATATGGGCATCCAGGTCCCGCTATTGGTTATTGACTAGAGACGTGTCTCGGTCATGTCTACATTGTTCTCGAACCCGTAGGGTCCGCACGCTTAAGGTTACGATGACAGTTATATTATGAGTTTATACATTTTGATGTACCGAAGGTTGTTCGGAGTCCCGGATGTGATCACGGACATGACGAGGAGTCTCGAAATGGTCGAGACGTAAAGATTGATATATTGGAAGCCTATATTTGGATATCGGAAGTGTTCCGGGTGAAATCGGGATTTTACCGGAATACCGGGAGGGTTACCGGAACCCCCCGGGAGCTATTTGGGCCATAGTGGGCCTTAGTGGAAAAGAGAAGGGGCTGCCCTAGATGGGCTGCGCCCCCCCCCCCCTTCCCCTAGTCCTATTAGGACTAGGAGAGGTGGCCGGCCCCCTCCTCCTCTTTTCCCCTCCGAGGAATCCTAGTTGGACTAGGATTGGAGGGGGAATCCTACTCCCAGAGGGAGTAGGACTCTCCTGCGCCTCCCCCCCTTGGCCGGCCAGCCTCCCCTCCTCTCCTCCTTTATATACGGAGGCAGGGGCACCTCTAAACACACAAGTTAACACAAGTTGATCCACGTGATCTATTCCTTAGCCGTGTGCGGTGCCCCCTGCCACCATATTCTTCGATAATACTGTAGCGGAGTTTAGGCGAAGCCCTGCTGCTGTAGTTCATCAGGATCGTCACCACGCCGTCGTGCTGACGAAACTCTTCCCTGACACTTTGCTGGATCGGAGTCCGGGGATCGTCATCGTGCTGAACGTGTGCTCGAACTCGGAGGTGCCGTAGTTTCGGTACTTGATCGGTTGGATCGTGAAGACGTATGACTACTTCCTCTACGTCGTGTCATCGCTTCCGCAGTCGGTCTGCGTTGGGTACGTAGACAATACTCTCCCCTCGTTGCTATGCATCACATGATCCTGTGTGTGCGTAGGAATTTTTTTGAAATTACTACGAAACCCAACAGGCAGGATGTTGTCGGTCTGGGCCCCCTCCAGCACCTTTAGTACCGGTTCGTGGCACGAACCGGTACTATAGGTCCTCCTGCATATAAACCCTTCGTCCAGCTCGCTCTGTTCTTCCCCCTTTCCCCTCTCCTCTCCTCTCTGTTCTTCCTCTTCCCCTCGAGCTCATCACACATTTTGCCCAAAATTTGTCAAGATTTGAACGCCCCCATCCATTCAAGTGATCACAAAGGTTAGCAACTTTGTCCTTTCATCTCTCATTACTAGATTAGCTCTTGGAATGCTTTATATAGTTATTAATTTGTGAGTTTAGTAATTTGGGAGGAAATATATATATGTGCTAGTATTTGATTTATATGCAATTTGAGGTCAAAAATAACACTTAGTTTTCATATGTAGGTGTGGTTTACTTAGTGCCTTCTAAATCTCCGTCGTAACCACCGTCGATCGCCCGCACCGTCCCGTTGCCGGCACCACCTTGTGGTGAGCCTCTTGTTCATGAAATTTTATATAAAAAATTGATGTTTGTGTGATTTGGATATATAGTTAATCATGTAATAATTATCTTACCCGTACGTTGTTTGTTATACATAGTGCCATGGTTTTGATATCCGTCCCCGTCGGCCCTCGTCCTTGTTATGATTCGGATGTGGTATATTCTCTTTTAGAACTATTTGTTGCATTTCGTGTTTATGACAAATTATGCCCATCAAGTTGACATAGATATTTTTATCTAGGAGGTATGTGAACCGGAAATTCCAACCGACCCTATTGTCGAGAGGTTAAATTTAGTTGAAAGAGAAAACGAGTACTTGAAAGAAAAATTGAAAAGAATTGAGGGGGAGAAGATGGAATTGGAGTTGCATGTTGCCGATGTCGTCGATGATCACAAGATCAAGAAGGAGAAAATGTGCTTGAAGATTAGAAAGATTAGAAAATATGCCATCGATAGTGAGGCTTGGTATCATTATGCTGTTGGATCAATTGTTACCTTAGTTGCGATCTTGATCGCATTTGTTGTTGCATTTAAATGCTTTAGCTAGAGAGTTATTTGTTTGTTGCATTTAAGTGTTGTATGAACTTTATGTATGAACTTGTATTAATTTGGTCTATTCGGTGTTGTGTAATGAAGATGAGCCGGCAATGGATGTACGATGACCGATGCTCTCCCCAGTTCGTTGAGGGCGTGCATACTTTTCTGCTTGCAGCTGAGGCAAACAAGCGGGCGGATGGTTTTATGCCTTGTCCATGTGCTGACTATAAGAACGGTCGCAATTACTCTACGTCAAGAACCATTCACGTCCACCTGTTTGAGTCCGGTTTCATGCCCCACTATAATGTTTGGACCAAGCACAGAGAGAGAGGGGTTATGATGGAAGACAATGAAGAAGAAGAGGACGATGACAGCTATCCTGGCCATGGGTTCCCTGAATACGATGATACAACAATGGGGGAAGAAGCTGAGCCGGTAACGCGGGAAGAAGCTGAGCCGGCAATGCGGGAAGAAGCTGAAGAAGAGGCATCAGATGAGCCCGTTGATGATCTAGGTCGGGCCATTGCCGATGCAAAGAGAAACTGCGCAAGTGATTTGGAGAAGAAGAAGTTGCAGCACATGTTAGAGGATCACAAAAAATTGTTGTACCCGAATTGCGTAGGTGACAAGAAAAAGCTGGGCACCACACTGGAATTGCTGCAATGGAAGGCAGAGAATGGTGTATCTGACAAGGGATTTGGAAAGTTGCTAGTAATGATAAAGGATATGCTTCCAAAGGACAACGAATTGCCCAAGAGTACGTACGAAGGAAAGAAGGTTGTCTGCCCTCTAGGGTTAGAGGTGCAGAAGATACATGCATGCCCTAATGATTGCATCCTCTACCGCGGTGAGTACGAGGATTTGAACGCTTGCCCGGTATGTGGTGCATTGCGCTATAAGATCAGCCGCGATGAGCATGGTGATGTCGAGGGCGAGCGCCCCAGGAAGAAGATTCCTGCCAAGGTGATGTGGACAATACCCAGAATCCTTCATGTCAGAATCCTTCATGTCAGTGTCTCCAATGACAACATTGGCAGTCTTGCCGCCTTTCCTAGGATGACTCTTGTCATAGCGATTAGGACAACTAGGAGCCCAATGATCAGGATGTCCACACACATGACAAGCACCTTTCTTCTTGTCACTCTTCTTCTTGAAGTTCGTGTGTTGTACAGCCTTGTTCTTCTCATCAAACTTTGCTTTACCATCAAGTTTGCCCTTGTTCTTGAACTTGTGGGACTGGAAGTTTTTCTTCTGTACCAGATTGGCACTAGATCCTCCCTCAATACCTCGAGCATGTGTGTCCTTTGCTCTCGCCTTTTCTTCCACATCAAGAGTATCAATGAGATTCGGAATGGAAAACTCCTGTCTCTTATGCTTCAGTAAGGTAGCAAAGTTCCTCCATGAAGGAGGAAGCTTAGTGATGATACCCCCGGCAACAAACTTGTCCGGTAGCATGCAATTGAAGTGCTCAAGTTCTCTAGCAAATGACTGTATCTCATGAGCCTGCTCAACCACGGAGCACTCTTCAGTCATCCTGTAATCATAGAATTGCTCTATGATGTACAGCTCAGTGCCGGCATCCGAGACCCCAAACTTGGCCTCGAGTGCGTCTCACATATCTTTTCCATTATCAATTGACGCATAAGCATCAACAATGTTCTCACCAAGAACACTCAAGAGAGCAGCCTTAAACAAGGTATCCATTTTCTGAAAATCTTGTGCCTGTTGGGCATCTTGCTCCCCTTCAGGTTTGCCAAGAGTGGCGTCATAGCAACTCATGGTCTGAAACCATAAGACTGCTCTCACGCGGCACCTCTTATAGTGGATACCCTCAAACATAGGAGGTCTTATGAAAGCAGCAAAACCACTCGGGGTAAATTGCCTATGATAAGGTTTTTGGATTGTTAGAAATATGAGCAATTTACCGAATGATTTTATTAATAGAAATACTAGATAAAGCATGACTAAAATAGCAAATATAAAGCAAGTCATGCAATCTGACAGAGAGAAGGTAAACATCGTCTGCATATATGAACTTGAGCTAAACACATCTAAAACAGACACTAGATAAAGTTGCTTATACGACATAGAACCTAACATACGTAGGGCAGAAACTAGAGCCAAGAACTGTAGCAGGGACTTGGGGTTGGTGTCCTCGCGTGCCATGTCGTTGAGGAGGTCGTGGACGTCGGGGAAGTAGTCGTCGGCGACCGGATCGTCCGTGATGAAGCAGCCAGTAGTCGCGCTGAGCGCTCCCCAAAACCCGCGACGCGACGCGACGCGACGCGACGCGACGCGTCGTGACGAGGCGGGCGGCGGAGGAGGAGCGCGCGTGGATGTCCCTCTTGTTCTCATGCTCATACAAGTGGGGAAGGAGTCTCCCTTATAAAGAGGCCCAACTCCCTCTAAACTATCAAGGTGGGACTAAACTTTAGTTCTACCTCTTGCCTTGCACGAATGTGCTGCATGGGCCTCTAGGATTTATTAAGAATTTCTGAAACTGCTATTGGGCTAGGCCCAAATAGACAAAAATTCCAGCAGGCACTATGTTACACCATTGAGAGTAGCAAGATGGAGATTTTGTTGCCACATTTCGCACACGGCGAGCACGTGCTATGTGTCAATAACCACCATTACCTGTTCGCGCACCACAGGACATTGCTGCATGTTCCCGCAAAGAAGAAGAGGACACTGCTGCACGCCATTTTTGAGGTCGGCGGTAGGGATGATGAACTAGAGTGGAGATCCCGAGAAAAGTTTATGTCTGACGGGCATTCGCCCACGTAGAGACCAAGGAGCCGTTGGGTATTTACAGACTTTGGTGAACATAAATCCGTGGATCTACACGGTTGTACTTCCGTCATTTTTTTAGTTTACATATATAATATTTGTTTGAAGTTAAATTTTATAAAATTTCATCAAATTTATATGAAAAACATTATCATCATCATCCCCCCCCCACCCCCTCGCGTCGCCTCCTTTAAGGCGACCTGAGGGCCAACCCTAGCCCGCCGCCGCGTCCCTCCCCTCCCCCTCCTCACCCTCCGCCGCCACCGGCGGTGCTCGCCGGCGCGGGTGTGCGACACGTAGGAAGGTGGCGGCGGGGATCTGGCTTGCTGGTGAGCCTTGGCACCCGGAGCGGCGACTCAGACGGGTGGCGCGCGGCGGGCCTCGCCGGCGAGTGGTGCGTGGGCTGCCTAACTGGCCGCGCGG
>NC_041381.1:30754522-30786899 GCF_002162155.2 Triticum dicoccoides | reverse complement strand
CAAATCCTGGAGAAGTCCCTTCCTCGACCCCGATCTGCTCGGATCCGTGCCGTCCCTGCCCTCTGGTGGATGCGGTGAAGGGTGTGGCGGCCTGATCCTCTATGCAGCAGCCTGCGCGGTCCCTGATGCGGATGGTCTCTGCCACTGAAGCCATCTGAGGGGATTGGTGTCTCCTTTTCCGGCGCCGATGGTACCCTGGTTGGAGGGAGTCCCGGTCTCCGACGATTCCAATCCACGACCGGTGCAAGGCTTGGCCCCTCTTCGGCCTTCTCTGTGGCATTCTGTCTTCGATCGACGAGTCTCAGTCGGCGCCCTGCCTTGCCGCTGCCGGCGATGGTCTTCTAGTGGTCGGCCCCGTTGCGTGTGGGTCTGCCGCTACTGTATCTCATGGCAGCTTGGGCTCCTTGGTTTGGGTTCTATGGAACATCTCCGTCGTTCACCGGTGCAACACCTGTCAAGCCTAGGTGAAAGGGTAGCGGCCCTTTGCGGTAACGGAAACATACCTTGTGGTTGCTCATGTTTGGCCCTCTAGTTGCAGTCAGCGGCATGATGCATTGCCCGATGTTGCCCTCCTTCTGAGGCCTTAGTTTGGTTAGTTGGTTTTGGCTTTGCGGCGGTCGATGGCTTCGGCGCTTGCTGTAGCCTTTGAATCGTTCTTCGCAGCACTATGTATCTTTGTCCGCATTGCTTTGTTTCTCTGTTGTGTAATTCCTATGTATTCCTTGGCGGTTGATGGCTTTGTTAATTCAAAGTCGGGCTAGGTTTGAGCCTTTTCTCGGGCTCGGCCAATGCCTTTTCTCTAAAAAACATTATCATCTACAATTAAAGTTATACAATATGAAAAATAGTTTCATGATCCATCTAATAATGATATTGATTTCATATTCTCGTCAAAAAACTATTGATTTCATATTGTGAATGTTGATTTCTTGTTTGTATAATAAAGATGGTCGTCCTCAGACAAATCTTACATGCAAGGGAAATATATAATACACCACCTACACCCAGGGCCTCTTTATCTAGCAATTCATTTTTCGCTTCGTGGTTCGTGCAAGTACATTTCTCTTTTTTGTTTCTCCCACACAGAACATATCTTCAAGTTCAAACCTATGCAGTGTAGTAAAGCTTTCTAAGTAGAATCTAGGATAAATCTTTCAGATTTTTTGTCAAACATAAATATACAAAATACATTTTGTTTTATCAAAAAAAATCATATTTTTAGTATTTATGTCGGACAAAAAATTCTGAAAGATTTATTCTATATTCTAGTTAGAAAGCCTTGTCACACTGCATAGGTTTGAATTTGAAGATATGTTTTATATGGAAGAAACAAAAAGGAGAAATTTTCATATAGAAAGTTAGTTGCGTCGTACGGATCTTAAAGCGATATTTGAGGACTAGAATAGCAGGACCGGGGTGAAGATGCTCTAAAAATCCACGTCCTTACATGCAAGAGTAAAAAGTAATGAACGGAGTATATAGGGCTTTGATGTTTTGTTCGGACAATTCTTCCTGACCTTCGTGTAAGTATCACTCACCAGCGCCAATCATCCGAGAATCAAGTAGTTACACTAGCCACAACGCTAAGATTTGTTAACGAGCTTCATCAAAGTCGGCTACATCCCTGGCATGGTTACAAGTGCTCCTTCCCGTTGATACCACTACAACACCGCACATCGAACATCCTGGCGCGGGCACATGTTGCGGGCTTTTCCTGTGTGCTTGTGCTATTAGGGCAGCAGCTAGATGTCAGTCGGGAAAAATCTATCGCCTGGCTAGCTGTTGATTTACGCAGGCATAATCTAATTGTGGTCGCTTGATTTTGACGACGCCCTCGCTTCGAACCCCAACATGCTCATGTCTTGAGCACCTTTGGCCATCAGGTATGCTGCATTACACAGTCCATGCTCCCCAAATCATGCGTGTAGCTCCGGCGAGAGCTACAATTGGTCGGCTTGGAGCAACAGCTTGTGCATGCTTGCAACCACCTCCAACCCCCAGGTTACAGCGGCTGCGCGGCTATTCAGCTCACAGCGAAATGCTGATGAGATCGCCACACATCGGCCACGGCTATAGCCTCGGTGAGCTCTCGGAGTTGTTGCAATAACGTTCTGTAGCGACCACCCCCTTGAGGTATCGGCGATGCTCCGATGATCCAGCAATGCTACGTTGCAACACCTATAATGTTCTGGTAGCCTTGCGATGCTCCATAGCAGCACCATCAACGCCCCCATAGCGCTCGCACATCATGGCGGTGTCCTCCTGCAACCCTCACACTTCACACCACTCCCCTACAGCGTCGCCACCTCATGACAATGCCAATGTGTTGCAGCAGAGCTGCCATTTACCTTGCACCAGTCCTTGCAGCATCATCAAAGGGGTCGGCGGAGGGATCACCGGCACGGTACTTGGGATGCGAGTTTTCTTTTTTCTTTTTGGGCGACTGATTCGTGGGTGACGCCCAAACAGTTAGGACGTACGTACGGACGGACATAGGCTCGCGCATTTAGTTTGGAGACGTTGCTTATGATTCGGGTTATTCGTAGGCGGTTAATGCCGACATAAGCAGTCACGTGCGCCCCTCTCAACTCTTGCTGCCTTTTCTTTTTGCATAATAATACGTGTCGCATTCATATCATAAAAATTAAAGTACAAGTCACGTAAGGATCGACATGACAAAACTGAAAAGAATAATAGAACATCTCATAGCTTGACACCAACGTCCGTCATCTGTCTCGGACAACACCGCAGTAGCCATCAAAGAAAAGAATGACGGATCAGCTCCTCAGCCGAGGTCGACGTGGCTTCATCGCTGATATGCAGCTTTGCGAACCTCCAAGGTGGCTCAAGCCCTTACTGCGTACTCTACTTATACCACAGCGACTTGGGCTGTAAGAAAGAAGGATAGATTCCGAAACCAAAACAGATACTAGGTTGAGTCGAACTCTAATATGTACAGCACGTACCTACGCCGAAAAATACAAGGGAAAATATCACGCGAACACGTACCTACGAAAACAATCGAGTCCCGGCCACCGCGACATCTACAATTGTACGTAGTTCGACGACCCAGCTCTCGTTCTCGTCGTCATGGAGAGCGCAACAGCAACACCATCGTCTGCCATCGCGACGGGGAACGAATCCTCCTGCTCGTCTCCCGACTCGTTGCCAAGAGCCGTGATCGACGTCGACGGGATCATCAGGGGTTTGAACTGCGCCAACACCGAATGCCGGGATAAGCTCGAGGCGATGGCCGCCACATGCTGGGGGCAGGAACCGCCGCCGGACGCCGCGGCGTGCGCCGGCGCGCGGGAGGCGCTGGTCGAGTGCCTCTCCAAAGCATCGGCTCGCGACACGGGGGACCAGCAGGGGAAGTCGAGCTCATCGATTGTGATCGACGCCGGCATCACTAATTAGCTACTTAGCTATCTCTATAGTACCGTTTCGTTGTGTCTTGATTAGATTAAATAATGATTGGAATTTTTTGGACGTGGTACTTGTTTTCAGTTCATGTTACTTGTTTGTGGAAGACTTTCTTTTGTATGCAGTTTAGCTGTTAACTATATATAATTGTGATTGATGCTTCGTCTAAATTTGAACTTTGCATACATTAAACATTATGAATTAATGGAATACACTTCATCGTTTTCCCCTACCCCTCTCGTGACAACGGCGGCGGCTAGGAACTCGTCACGCTTCCGCGGATGCCCATTAGTCATCTTCGAGCTGGTTTTTGGGCTAGGATCCTCCTCAAGTTGGTTCGTCCGGATGTAATTGACGGAGATCCAACTTAGATATTGCCGTCCTATGCCACGTTCCTTGGCTCGATTTAAGAGTTCAATGACGACCACTTTACATCTTTGGAGCGCTGCTATTAAGTTAGCCACCAAATAATCACAAGTTTCTGCACTAACTTGAAACCTGTAGTACAGTACTGAGAACAGCACATAACTATTGTAGTACAGTACTCCTATGGGATGAGACCATAACAGTGATTGTAGACACTGTGAGCTATCTCAAATTAAGTTACAGATCACAAATACTCCAGGGAGTATCATGGAGTAGTACAATATTGAGAACATCTCCATAAATGAATTTTGACAGTTTTTAACTGCATTTATAGGACTACACAACACACAAATAAGAGCACCTCCACTGTCAAAATTAGTGCTTAAATGTGATCAAAAGTAAATGTAACATTGACAATCTCACTTCACATTCAATCTTACTTCACATTAACAATCTCAAATCACAATCTTTTTTTTCCAGACAACACTTGACACAAAAATTGTTTGGTCCAGACAACAAAAATTCAGAGCATATACAGTGAATCGACATGCAAATTCAGAGTCAAGAGTCAGTGCATGATTTAGTCAAGAGTCAGTGCAAGTTCACAATATGCTCTTAATTTTGCTGCATGATTCACGGTATGTTCTCAAGTTTTGCTGCATTCAACAAGAGTCAGTGAAAATTCAGTCAAGAGTCAGCGAAAGTTCACAGTATGTTCTAAAACTCTGCATACTCGTCAAACTGAAATTTTGCTGCTATCATTCAATTAAATCTTGTTGTTGTCATTTAAAATCCAGTTAGTTGTCACATGTGAATCTTGACACTGATATTCATTCTCTCTTTATTCCATTGACACTTATATCATTCCGTTGACACTCACATTCTCTCTTTATTGGAAGTTAGTTACTAACAAAATGCATTCCGTTGACACTTATATTATCTCTTTTTTCAGTTAGTGACTGCCATTCATATCAGCGTCATACTCCTGAACAATTTTCACATGTAAATCTTTACAAGCAGAGAGAAACAAAATGACTGGCCATTACAATCTGGGCAAATCATGCAATCTGACAAATTGTGTGACAAAATCATGCAATCTGAACAAATCATACAATCTGAACAAAATGACTGACCATTACAATCTTTTGCATGCTCTCTTCATTTACAAGCAGAGAGGAATCAAATTGTTTGACCACTACAATCTGATGACTCATGGCATTACCTTCTTCGGAGTGCAGAGGAGGAGGAGCAGCAGCAACAACAACACGGGCACGAGCAGAGGAGCAGCAGCAGCAGCACGGACAGAGCTCCATCGGTGGCAGGGGTGCAACAGAGGAGAAGCAGTAGCACGACAGAGGTCCACCCAGGTCCAGGTCAGAGCATGGGCAGTGGTGAAGCAGCAACACGGGCAGAGCTCCACCAGCTAGCAT
Source organism: Triticum dicoccoides (assembly GCF_002162155.2). Lineage (NCBI taxonomy): Eukaryota > Viridiplantae > Streptophyta > Magnoliopsida > Poales > Poaceae > Triticum > Triticum dicoccoides. The sequence goes on along the minus strand of NC_041381.1, from coordinate 30,781,680 downwards.
GAAGAATGAAATTGCATGAATCGAACCACATACCCAGTGATCCCCGTACTCAAACAGGTTGGAGCTCCCTTGATGTTTGCGGCACACCTCGCATCTGGGCACGCTTGTCCCTGGCCTTGTGGTGGGCGGCTAGCCATTCGGGAGAGCACCACTCATCCACCAACCTCTTCCAACAGTTCATCTTATCCGCACACCATCTCGGGGGCACCTAAGTTAGACAAAAGAAAAATTCCAGCGCTACGCCTACGAATCAAATCAAGGAAACTGGTACAAGGCCTTAAGAATAGGTAATTACCTTCACGTACTTGTCCTTACTCAGATACTTGAGGCGGCACTTCTTCTTCTGCCTCCTGATGTTAGTCAAGGCGTAGTAGTCTCGGACAGCCTGGACCTGAGCCTCGTGTCGTGTGTTCTGAAGTAGGCGCTTGCACTCGGCTTCGAGAACCATAGCTGCGTCTGCCTCGTGTTCCTGAAGACACATGTAGAAGGTCTGCAATCAAACAAGACAACACCGATCATTAGTACAATCACTAGGTACTGTTGATTTTTATTTCTGTAAAGGAGAACTTACCCAAAACCGCCATCTCACAATGTCGGCCACCGTCTCGCACACGACATCGTCGACCATCTCCCCCGGCGGGGCCGGGGCAGCCTGGTACAGCTCCCAGGTGAGTGCTAGCTATGGAATCTCACCCTCACCGGGCAACGTGACCCACCCCGGGAAGTGGTGCCGGACTAGAGTGCCAAAGACCTGGTTGGGCCTGCGGACACCATTTGCGTGTACCCAACCCCCGCAGTATGACAAGGCCAACACATTAGATATTAATTTGAACAAACATGAAGGCAAAAGGTCAAAAAAGAGTAAATTAATGCACTTACTTCTCCCCGTTAGGCTGAATCAACCACCTCTGGTCGCGGGTCACCGGCACGGACGGTAGCTTAGTACCACCATGCTGGTAGACCATCTTGCCCTCCTCAACCCACTCGCTCTCGCTGTAGCTATCCTCAGATAAGGTCTCCTCGAGATCATCATCATGGTTGCTAGTCTCTGGAGTCACGTGTGACGAAGACTCTGGTACCCTAGTCTCCTGGGAGGAAGATTGTGGGACCCGAATCTCCTGGGAAGAAGACACTTGGACCCGAGGCTCGGCGACCAGAGGCTCGTCGACCCGTGGCTCGGCGACCAGAGGCTCGTTGTCCCGAGGCTCGTGAATCGGAGTCTGGCACGGGTCCAGGCCAGACGGATCCACCTAAGACGGAGCACTCCGGTGGTCCGGACACTCAGCGAGGGGTGGCGGCGAGGAAGGCAGAACAAAAATCCTACCTCTGCGAGCGCCCCGTCCACCTCTACCTGCACCCCTCTTCTTCCCCCGACCTCCTCTCCCGGCCGAAGAAGAAGAGCCGGCCGAAGGTGCTGGGGGTGTGTGCATGTTGTCTACCAGTGCCCTCCGAAGGTTCTGGGGTGGAATAACAACACCCCTCCCACGCGCCGAGGTAGGAGGCTCGGAGCGCTCTCGACCCAAGCCCACCATCTGTCAACACCTGCAATGAGAAAGAGCAAACGAAATAAGTACAACATAAACATAATAAAAAAATTAGTGTGTATCATCATCATGAACATAATAAAAAAAGGGGTGTCGTGTCGGGGGTCAGGGCGTCGGGGGTGTCGTGTCGGGGTGATGTGTCGGGGTCAGGGTGCCCCTCGGCAACCCTCGACCATCGGCAACCCGCGGGGGTCGGGGTGTCGTGTCGGGGTGTCGGTGGTGTCGTGTCGAGGGTCGAGGGGTTGGGGTGTCAGGGTGTCGTGTCGAGGGTCGAGGGGTCGGGGTGTCGTGGTCGAGGGTCGAGGGGTCGGAGCTGGAACCATCTCTACAAAACTCAAATCAGGCATCTTATCCTAATAGTTTGGCTATATATGTCAGCAAATGAAATTCAAGGAACTAAGCCAACAAAATGGAGTTTCAACAGGGTAATTTAACTATAGCATTGATCACCGTTGACAATTCAATGGTGCTGTCTGGGGTACGCCGAGCGCTGCAAAGCTGAATCATCGATGATGTCGGCATCTTCCCTGCTTGCTCCTGAATCTTGCAAACCCATGGCCCTCGTGTAGAGATATGTAACCCATCATTTATGATATATGTGAAAGGGATCAGTGGCATAGTTGAAGCTCTAGCATGTTTAAGTTTCAAGTAAACCTATTCAGAATTAATTAGCTATGGAAAAGAAAACATATTAGCGAGGAAGCATGAATCATGTCTAAGGGATAGGAAAATGGCATCGATAATCTTCCTATAAGGCTCCCGGTCCGGATGGTTTCCCGGCCGAGTTTTATAAGAAGTGCTGGCACATTATTAAGGGGGATTTACTACCTATGTTTCATGATCTATTCTCTGGACAACTTCAATTATTCCACCTGAATTTTGGGACTATCACACTACTACCTAAGAAGATGGATGCGGTCAGAATTGAGCAAATTAGGCCGATCTGTCTCCTAAATGTTAGTTTCAAAATCTTCACCAAGGTCGGGACCAACAGGCTCACACAGATTACGCATTCTGTGGTGCATCAATCCCAAACCGCGTTCATGCCAGACAGAAACATCCTAGAAGGGGTGGTAGTCCTGCATGAAACACTCCATGAAATCCACTCCAAAAAATTGGATGGAGTGATTTTTAAAGTGGATTTCGAGAAAGCGTATGATAAGGTTAAGTGGCCATTTCTCCAACAATCTTTGCGTATGAAAGGGTTTGATGAAGCCTGGCGCAGACAGGTGCAATCATTTATGCAAAAAGGTAGTGTGGAAATTAAAGTTAATGATGATATAGGTCATTACTTCCAGACACATAAAGGCCTACGACAAGGAGACCCGATGTCCCCTATCTTGTTTAATATTGTGGTAGATATGTTGGCAGTTCTGATTTTTTTTTGGAAATGGAGGAAGACCCCCGGCCTCTGCATCTGGACGATGCATACGGCCATTTTATTAATTATTGACACAAGACCTTACAAAGTTATACATCAGTAAGACTAAAGCCATCGTCTAAGCAACATATGTCGCTACTCCTATCCAGTTGATGAAGGGGCGCAGATAGTCTAGGTCTACTACCCAACATACCTCGCAGCCAAACCTAACATCTAAGACCTGAGGTCCCAACCAGGACGCCTGCCGGGTATGGGCATCCACCAGTCCGGCGTGCTCCTCAACCAGGACGCCTGCCGGGTATGAGGTCGCCGCAGCCACCTGCCACCAATCCATCTTCAGAGCTATACCGCTGCATCAACCTTGCCCAGGTCTCGCTGCCGTCGACGCCACCATGGCACCAGAGAGCTCCACCGCCCTGCGCTCGTCCATCCGGCCGCATCCATCAACGATGTGTAGCCGCACCATGCCGCCAAAATCATCGTCATCGACGCGGAAGATACAACGCCGCACCACCAGGCAACCTCCACACCGTCGCCACTGCTGGAGGTACTCGGAGTCCACCATCCACATCATCTCTCCCCCGAACAGCTGGTCCTCCCAAGACGGCGCCTCCATGGAGGATACGACGCGTAGGACGCCGCCGCCGCCCAATCCAGAATGAATTTTGGACTTTCGTCCGGGATGGGTTCGGAGGTGGATAGGAGAGACCTCGGCTTCGCCTCCACGGAGGATAGCGGCGTTGAGCGACGTCGCCGATGCCGGGCCGGCCTAGCCGACCAAAGTTTCCTCCAGTCCCCATCCTATGCCACCAATCCTCCGCCTGCTCCGGATCCGGCGACAAGCCACGATCCAAAACCTTGCGAAGATGGAAGATCCATGGTGCTCGACCCACCGGAATGGAGGATCGAGAAGAACCCGTTGTAGATCTCCAGACGCCGAAACCAACAGTCCCACGTTGCCAGTGACGACCAACATCACCCCGCGGCGGCTGACGGAGTCCGAAGCCAAGATCCAGATGGATCCGATCCGGATCCGGCGACACCCACGACCACCGGGCAGTACCAACGCAGCCACCACCGCGCGACTCGCAGACCGTCACCACGGCGCCACCGTCGCCGGGAGACCCGCCGCGTGCCGCCGAACCCCACGTTAGCCCGGCGCTCCCCTCGTCCCCACTGTCCCGCGCTAGCCAGAACGAGATGGATGGGAAGGAGCCCCGCCGCCGCCCAGCCGGCCAGGCTTCGCCCGGCGGCGTTGCGGACGGCGGCGAGGAGGGAGAGGGGCGGAGGAAAGTGCGAGGAGCGGCGGCTAGGGTTTCCCCAGTTCTGATAGGACGGGCTAAGGATAATGGTCAAGTAGGTGGATTGGTGCCTCATCTTGTTGATGGAGGTATCTCTATCCTACAATACGCTGATGATACGATCATCTTTATGGAGCATGACCTGGTTAAGGCTAGAAATATGAAGCTGGTTTTATGTCTATTTGAACAATTGACCGGATTGAAGATAAACTTTCATAAGAGCGAGCTGTTCTGTTTTGGCAGGGCCAAAGATGAACAGGATGCTTATAGGCAATTGTTTGGATGTGAGTTGGGACAGTTACCTTTCTCATACTTAGGGATTCCTATCCACCATTGTAGGCTAACAAACAGAGAATGGAAGTGCATTGAGGACCGATTTGAGAAGAAACTGAGCTGCTGGAAGGGCAAGCTCTTATCATATGGAGGCCGGTTAATCCTTATTAATTCGGTACTCACATGTTTGCCGATGTTTCTTCTTTCGTTCTTTGAGGTACCAGTTGGTGTTAGGAAGAGACTGGACTTTTATAGATCGCGGTTCTTCTGGCAGGGTGATGAGCTTAAAAGAAAATATAGGCTTGCTAAGTGGGACATTATTTGTAGACCGAAGGACCAAGGGGGTCTAGGTATTGAGAATCTCGAAATTAAGAATAAATGTCTCCTTAGCAAGTGGCTATGGAAGCTTTCGTCGGAGACGGATGCTGTGTGGGCACAAATCCTTCGCGGCAAGTACCTCCAGTCAAAAACTTTGTCACAGGTCTCTGTAAGGCCGACTGACTCGCCTTTCTGGAAGGGTCTCATGAAGGTCAAACAGGCTTTCGTTAATAGGACAAAGTTTGTTGTCGGAAACGGCACAAGTACACGTTTCTGGGAGGACACTTGGCTCGGCGACACACCCCTGGCCATCCAATACCCCTCTTTGTATCGTATTGTTCAACGAAAGGAGGTGGTTATTGCTTCGATTTTTCAATCTACCCCCCTTAATATTCAGTTCAGACGAGTGCTAGCGGGCAATCGTTGGGAACAATGGCTCCATCTAGTTAGGAGACTAATGGATATCTAGCTTTCTCAACAACCCGATGAAATGCGTTGGAAGTTGACTAAGTCTGGAGGCTTCACGGTTAAATCAATGTATATTGATGTTATTAATTCGAGCTCCATTCCTACGTCCAAACATGTTTGGGATGTAAAAGTTCCTTTAAAAATAAAAGTGTTTATGTGGTTTGTTCATAAACAAGTAATTTTAACTAAGGATAACTTGATGAAGCGCAATTGGACAGGACCTACTAGGTGTAGTTTCTGTGATCGGGATGAGACTATTCAACACCTCTTTTTTGATTGCCCGCTGGCAAAGATACTATGGCAGACGGTCCACATTGCTTTCAACATCAAACCACCGTATTCTGTTAATGCTTTATTTGGGTCATGGCTTAATAGGATTGAGCCTAACTTAGTGAGACATATTCGGGTCGGGGTTTGTGCTTTGCTGTGGACTATCTGGAACTGCAGAAATGATTTGATCTTTAACAGAATATCATGTATACATTTTTTGTAGGTTTTATTCCGGACTACGGCTCTGATCCGTTCGTGGTCGCTACTCACCCAGACGGAGGCCAGGGAGCATTTGGTTACTGGGTCTATCCGTTGGGAGATGGTAGCTCGGGATATCTTCAACCGGTTTGGATGGCGGTCATGTAATAGGATAGGCATCTAGTATTCCTACCTACTTTGCCCAGCCGGTTGTGGCATATTGATGTGGCTAGTTGATGTATCTAGCTTATCCGAGCTCTGTGTGAGCTTGTGTTGCTGCTTTTTTGCTTTTGAGGACCTTTGGAACCATGTTGATACTTCTTTATTTTGTTAATAAGAGGGCCGTATGCATCATGCTGATGCAGAGGCCGGGGTTTCCCCCTTTTCAAAAAAAAAAGCTTCCTATAGGAAAATGCCACAATACCATGGGAAGTTACAGAAACAAACTGAGAAGCTGAGTGCATGTCTAAGAGATAGGAAAATGGAATGCAAGAGAGTGGCACTTCGGTTTCTTTAGGCTGTTCAGATATGTTCTCTCTTGCAGAGAAACTTGTATTGGTTTTGAGGCAGCAAGGTTCTCTTGCTTATGGGTTTCCTGCCCAAGTTAGTCTTGTTGTTTGTTTCAAATATTCAGTTTGAGGTCTAAATTTCACAAATATATGGCTTTTATTTACGTTCCCTACAACGTACCTATTCATCTGCATCTGAGCAATCATATTTCCATGTGCAAATAAATAAAATTTACTTGTTATTATTCCTCACACGACTGATGAGGTGAGAATGGAAACTTAACCTTCCATAGATCAGCATAATGGAAGCTACTGATTATCCTAGAAACTAACTTGGGCACTCAATTTCTCTGAGATATTCAAAAAATGCATCATAGAAATACAGAAGGACATCAGTAGTGAGGGCAAATAACTGATGATATACGATAAGTCGGTAGTGTCCATGCAAGGGAAACATTATGCAATGAACAATGGACAAAGTTTAAAGCGGTCATTTCTTGTAGCATTTGAACTTGCCCTATTTTTGCAGTGATGCCAATCAGCGCCAAGTAAGAAGCTCATTCATAGGTAACCTAGCAGCTAATTTAAGAGTCTTTTAGCGTTCGAAGAAAGGAAGATTATGTATATAAGTATATTGTGTTAGATGGGAAAACAAAAGAGATCCTCAACCATAGAATTAATATCAGTCGTAATGATTAAACCTTCGGTTCTATGGGTCTTACTGCAGCCTGACAATGACAGTAAAATGCTTAATTTATTTTATATCTGCAAACTATGTTGCACAGGTTTGTAGAATGGATGAACAAATCTTGCAGAATATAGTACTTGCAAAAAAAAAACATGTGGAGTATAGTTTCTTTTATTGTTCTAATTCTCTTATTTTAATTACTAGAAAAATGTACAATGAACCACAATGTACTATGGCAAGTGGGGATTATCAATCGACGAGGCACCAGTATTCCGGTTCTGCACCCTCTTCGTGCGCGCGCTCCAGTTTATCCCCTGCTTGCCGCCTTCCGTCCCGGACACCCCCGACTTCTACGGCGACGACTGCTTCTTCTTCTGTAATGCCCACGAGTGAGATATGGTTTGCGTTGAGGACTACTACGATGCCTCTCCATCAATGGCACCGATGAGCAACTGCTCGAGCACGTGATGATGAAGGCGAGCGTCAGCTTTAGGAGGGCGGCGGAGGGCAATGCGGAGAAGGCGGATGAATTCATTGCAAAGTTCTGCACGTAGATGAACTACATCGCCAAATCTCGGGGCCGCAATACAGAACATGAAGGAGTGGAGCATCTGAGTTGCTCCGAATTCGATTCACTCTTAGATTACTTGCTTATTCTTGAATTTGATTCATTCATTAACATGCCTGTGTGCTGCCCATCTATGTAGCCGCACTTCCAACTTACCATTATATTTTATTTTCAACAACTGCTGCTCCTTACACGTTAACAAATGCAACATCAGGGTTAGTACGTACAGTAACGCACAGGAGGCGCGCCCCTACCGCTAGTGTAAAAGCAAGAGTAGAGTGTGCGGCCGCATTGGAAGGCAGCCATGCAACGCTGGTCAAATTCACAAAAGAGAGAATTCCTTATTTATTCTCCGATTGTTGTATTGTGAATTGCTTTTCGGAACATTTACAATCATGTGTTCAATTTATATTATGATTCCATTTGGTTTTCTTTGATGAAATCTCTAATTTATGAAGTTATACAGAATTTGCGAGAGGTGAGCCCTTCGGCGCAGAATAGATCCCGTGAACGCATCCCGTAAAATATTTGCTAGACGGGTTTATGGGACCTGTTCTGCTGGAGAGTTCGCGGTACGTAAAAAAGTTTTGTGGGGTGGCCAGTTGCGGGATCAATAAAGCGCGACTGGTCCTACCTTAGCACGATGACTTCCCGACTGTCTACTACAACAATGTTTACCAGGTCCGGTAAGGGAGGGGCGATGACGACGGCGCGCTTTCGGCTCGGTCTAGTGCTTATAGTCGTCGCTAGGTGGTCCACATACATAGTTGTAATTTTTGTTGCCTATGATGTTCTTTGTATGCCATGATTGAAGATGAATAGATTGGAAGTTTCTAGTAAGAAAAACAATAAAACGCGATATTTTTTTAAAAAAAACTAATGATTTTGATCCAAGGATGGAATGGGAATACCACCAGGCACCCAAACAAAAAGGAAGATTATATGGGTCAAAGTTGCCGACTGCATCCAAGCCTTCTGCTATATGCTAGAGATGCGCTTATTCTTGATCAATAAAGCGCGACTGGTCATATCTTAGCACGACGACTTTTCGACTGTCTACTACAACAAGGATTATCAGGTCCCGGTAAGGGAGAGGCGATGACGGCGGCGCGCTTTCGGCTCGGTCTAGTGCTTATAGTCGTCGCTAGGTGGTCCACCGACATAGTTGTAATCTTTGTTGCCTCTGCTGTTCTTTGTATGCCGTGATTGAAGATGAATAGATTGAAAGTTTCTAGTAAGAAAAACAATTAGTCCAAGCTTTCTGCATCCAAGCCTTCAGCTATATGTGGCAGCCACATAATAAGTAAACAAAAAACAAGATTATATGGGTCAAAGTTGCCGACCGCATCCAAGCCTTGTGCTATATGGGTAGCCACATAACGCCGGCCCAACCACACCGAACAGATAAAAGGAAAGGAAAAAAGAAGAACTAGAACGCCATTCGATCCTCTGTCGCTGCCTTCGTCGTCGCCGGCGGCCGAGAGAGTGGCCGGAGATGAAGCTTGTCGGTCCGCGGCCGCTCTTTCCTCCGCCTGGCGATTTCGCCGCCCCCTTCCGTGACGGCCCCCGTCCGCAGCGTACTGCTTCCTTATCATTCGCGAGTTGAGAAAGATGAACAGAGCCGCATCAATCATTGAGTGTCTACAGTTCCGCAGTCGCCCGGAAACTCGCTCGGTTCTACAGCGATGGGCCAATCCAGAGCCCATGGCAGTCCACTATATCCATCGAGAGATCCCACCCCCACTCCAGTAGCTAGGTTTCCACTCTCCAGGCTCCACTCCATGGCGGCGGCGGCTCTCCTTCCCCTGCCGGCTCGCGGATCTCGTTGACGCGCCAAACACGGTTGCGCTGGGCTCGCGGTGCGCCGGCGTTACACGGAGATTCAGACGGGTATGAGTTCTGTGCTGCTCATGGTTTGCTTCATTCGTTCTGCTTCATGTTTTGCTCGATTTGCTCATATTTTGCTCGATCCCTGCTGCAGTTGTTTGATTCTTGTTCTCGTTCGAGCCATTGATGTTTGAGTACTGGCAGGTGGCAGCCCAAGCTTCTCCGCAAAGACGGAGCGTGGTGAACCAGTCAGGCCGGGAGCTGAAGCAGGGGACTGTGATGGCGCCTGTGTTTGCCGCTGCACTGGGCGCGTTGGGTCCTTTGCTGGGGAAGCTCGCCGATTTGCTGGCCAATGAGTGCGGCCGGCTCAAAGGGGTCCGCCGCGAGATCCGGTCCCTCAAGGCTGAGCTTGCGGGCATGCATGGTGCGCTCGTGAGGTACACCAAGCTAGAGAATCCTGATGAGCAGGTGAAGATATGGGTGTCGTTGGTCATGGTGCACGGAGGATTGTTTTGACAAGTTCATCCACCAACTCGGCGATGGGGGGAGTCGTGACGGTGGCTTCAAAGAGTTCTTCCGCAAGACTGCTCGGCGTCTGAAGATGCTTGGAGCTCGCAATGGGATCGCCAGCCAAATCGACGACCTGAAGCTTCGTATCAAGCAAGTCAAAGAGCTGAAGACTAGCTACAAGCTGGATGATGTTGCTTCTAGCACCTCTGGCAATGCAGCCGTGGATCCCCGGCTGGCTGCTCTGTTTGCTGAGGAGGCACACCTTGTTGGCATCGACGGTCCAAGAGACGATCTTGCCAAGTGGATGCTGGAAGAAGAGAACAAGCAGCATCGTCGTGTGTTGTCTATTGTTGGGTTCGGTGGGTTGGGAAAGTCAACACTAGCGAATGAAGTCTATCGCAAGATTCAAGGGCATTTTGACTGCCATGCTTTTGTGTCAGTCTCACAAAAGCCAGATACAAAGAAAATCATCAAGGATTTGATTTCGCAGGTGTCTCGCAAGGATGAATTCACAAAAGATATGGAGAGCTGGGATGAAAAGAAATCCATTGGAAAGCTAAGAGAACTATTACAAGATAAAAGGTAATATATGCTGTTGCTAATTATTTTGTACGAAATATGTGTTGTGCACATGTATCATTATTCTAGTTAAGGATGTAATTTTGATATGCACAGAATGAACACCATTGCACCACCAGTGATGCTTGTCATTGCAAGGTTTATAGGCCGATTGGAATTTTACAATTGGTTTTTCTTTTCTAGTGCAATTATATCTATATCCTGATCGATTTACGCCCCTACTCCACTGTCTTAGGTATCTTGTAATCATTGATGATGTATGGTCTATATCAGCATGGAAAGCAATCAACTGTGCTTTTCCAGAGAATAAGTCTTCAAGCAGAATTATAACTACAACACGCATATTGGAAGTAGCAAGGTCTTGTTGTCCAGATCGTGATGACCAGATCTATGAAATGACACCTCTAAGTGATCTCCACTCTGAAAGGTTATTTTTTAACAGAATTTTTGGTTCAGAAGAGCGCTGCCCTGATATGCTTGTTGAAGTTTCAAATACTATCTTGAAAAAGTGTGGAGGCCTACCATTGGCAATTATCAGTATATCTGGTTTACTAGCTAACAGACCATGTGTCAAAGAAGAGTGGGAGAAGGTGAAAAGATCAATTGGTTCTGACTTGAACAAAAGCCAAAGTCTAGAGGGAATGAAAAACATACTGTCCTTGAGCTACAATGATCTTCCACCAAACCTCAAGACTGTCATGTTGCACTTAAGTAATTTCCCTGAGGATTATGTGATTGACAGAGAAAGATTAGTGAGACAATGGATTGCGGAAGGCTTTATTTCTGAAGAGCGTGGGAGGAGCTATCAAGAGGTTGCAGAAAGTTATTTTTACGAGCTTATCAATAAAAGCCTGGTCCAACCAGTGGATATTCGCTGTGATGGGAAGGTGCGGGCCTGTCGAGTTCATGACATGATGCTTGAACTTATCATTTCAAAATCAATTGAAGAAAATTTCATCACTGTGGTCAACGGCAGCCAAACTGTGTGGGAAAATTCTCAGTGTTCTATTCGACGATTATCAATCCAGGACATTGACCAGGAGCTTGCATCTGTATTGGCAAAGAAAGATCTAAGCCATGTCCGATCTCTTATAATAACAGCATCAAGATGTATGAAGCACTTGCCCAGTCTTGCAAAGTTTGAAACTTTACGTGTACTAGATTTTGAAGGTTGTCAGAGCCTGACGGAGTGTGATATGAAAGGTATGGAAAACCTGTTCCAGCTAAAGTACCTGAGTTTTAGGAGCACAGGCATATCGGAGCTACCATCTGGAACTGTGATGCTACATGATCTAGAGACGCTAGATTTAAGTTGTACAAAAATCAAGGAATTGCCGGCCAGAATTGTTCAGCTCACTAAACTACAAAATCTGCTCACTGAAAGTGTACATCTGTGGCGTGGAATAGAGATACCAATCGGGATTGGGAACATAACAAACTTAAGGGAGATCACAGGCTTTAGCATTACCATGAGTTCAGTAGGTGCAGTGAAGGAGCTAGGGAGCCTTATCAATTTGAAGGTACTCCATGTATGGCTCAGTAGGTGTAGTGAAGAATCTCAAGAGTACAAGAGTCATGCAGAGATGTTTCATTCCTCACTATGCAAGCTTGGCAGCTACAAACTCCAGTCCGTGTGGATAAATGGTGGTAATTCATCTCTATTCGAGTTATTAGATTCCTGGTCTCCTCTTCCAACTCACCTCCAAAGATTTGGGATGGGCACCACCGAGTACTGTTTATCAAAACTGCCAAAGTGGATTACTCCAGCACTCACCAGTCTTGCATACCTAGACATCAATTTAAGTGTAATAACAGAGGAGGTTCTTGGTATACTTGGACAGCTGCCTGCATTACTTCCTCTGACACTTTCTACCAACACGGTCCATAAAGACAGGCTTGTTTTGCAAGGCAGAGGATTCCGATGTTTGAAGGTGTTCCGTTATAAACCTTTTGGTGAAGGTGCCGGGACCCTTCTGTTTGAGGAAGGGGCACTGCCGAAGCTCGAGGAGCTTATGCTGCGGTTCTTTGTGTCAATGGCAAAGGCCTATGGGCTCTACTTAGGTCTTGAGCACCTCCCATATTTGAAACATGTGCGAGTTTTTCTTCAGAACCGGGATGCCACATCTCCTGAATTTGAGGCCGCAAAAGTTGCCATAAGGAAGGAAGCAAATCTCCATCCCAACCATCCCATGTTAACTCTCATTTAAGAAATGAAAAAGTGACACGAGGTATTGTTAGTTTTATAATTACGGAATTCAAAAAGTTCATGCTGTCTGCAATCAGAAGCATATCGTCAAGAAGCGTTCTGACGGGCTGATATTTTCTCTCTGTAGGAAACTGTTCTCCGTGAATATAACTGCAGGTGGCTCGGCTGCAATGGTTTCCTGAACGGCTGTAGCTGCTACTCTCGTTGCCTGAAGCTCAAATAAAAGTGGCCTACAGTTTCCTTTTGATTTATTATATTCGTCCTTGCTTTGCGTACTACTGTCACTACTAGGAAAAGGGCTATAGATAAGACTGATTTTAATGGCGCACCAGATAAGAAGTGCGCCACTACTATATACTAATGGCACACCGGTTGCTCGTGCGCCGTTAGTGTGGAAGACACTAGTGGCGCATCGTGATCATGGTGCGCCACTACTATTGATTTTTTCCCCATTTTTCCATACAAACTAATGGCGCGGGAATGGCAAAGTGCGCCATTACTAGTTAGAATTTGTAATGGCGCAGGAATGGCAAAGTGCGCCATTACTAGTTAGAACTTGTAATGGCGCACGACCAAGACAGTGCGCTATTAGTATATAATTTTTTTTTACTTTTTTGCAAACCTACTAAGGGCGCACTATGCCAAAGCCCAGTCGTGTTTATACCCGAAGCCAAATCCAAGACCGCGGGCGCAAACGTCACCGCGAAAAATGAGCCATGGGTACTGGCTTCCCAAGTGGATCAATGCTTCTTCATTACCGACCCGCCAAAGCCCAGTCGTGTTGTCGTGACGAGAGGCAAAAGGAAAATCATCGGAATGGATGGAATAGCCAATGAGCAAGACTTCGACAAGTATGGCGACCCGAAGCCAAATCTAAGACCGCGGGCGCAAACGTCATCGCGAAAAATGAGCCATGGGTACTGGCTTCCCAAGTGGACCAATGCTTCTTCATTACCGACCCGCCAAAGCCCAGTCGTGTTGTCGTGAGGAGAGGCAAAAGGAAGATCATCGGAATGGATGGAGTAGCCAATGAGCAAGACTTCGACAAGTACGGCGACCCGAAGATCGAACATGACGCCGACGATGAAGTAGCAGCACACACCACAAGAAGAAGCAGGACCACCCCACCTAAAGGACGTCTGTTCCACAGAAGAACTCCATTTGCGAAAAAGAAGGGCAAGAAGATTGTGAACAGATAGCTAGCTAAGATCGATTGTATTTAAATCGTAGTCTTCATTTCTCGATTGTATTTCATGGGCACTTTTTGATATCATGAATATTTTTAAATTTCATGGGCACTTTTTGAAATCATGAGGACACTTGATCTCGACCCCCCTCCATCTCAATCTCGATTCCCCCTCCATCTCGATCTCGATCCCCGCACCCTCCCCCGCTCCACTGCCGCCGTCGATGATATTTTCAAGTAAGAAATTTGAACATATTTTAAAAAAAATTATTACTACTTTTATAAAAAAATATTACTGTTATGATTTAAACAAGTTTGAACATATTTAAACACAAATAAATATAAAAACAGCATTTAAAATGCATAAAAAATATTGGGGAGCCTAGGAATCGAACCCAAGACCTCCTGGTGTGTGTGATGCGTGCTAATCAGTCAGGCTAGTGGGTGGGTTATGTTGTTGATAGGGTTAGGTTGTAGATATGGTTAGTGGGCTAGATTAAAACAAAATTCTAATGGCGCACCGAGGGGTTGTGCGCCATTAGAATAGTCATACTTATGGCGCACGACAGGACGGTGCGCCATTAGAACCCCCCTAGCTATCCTCCCTCCCTCTCGCCAGATCCCCTTCGACCCTCTCTCCGGCCCTCGCCACCAGATACACCCGCGCGCTACCCCGACCCACGCCGCCGCCGCCCCCGCGCCTCCGTCTCCGTCGCCGCCCCCAGTCAGCCCCTGCCCTACCCCCCATCGCCGTCCGCTCCCAATCCACCCCCTTCCTCGCCTTCACCGCACCCACCCACCCCCTCCCTCGCCTTCCCAGCCCTCGAGCTCCACCGTGCGAGGCGACAGGCAAGGCGGCGGGTAGAATCTGCTTCAACACCGGGCCGGCGAGCCGCGGAAACCAGGGCGCGACGGTGCTCGACCCCTCCACCCCTCCTCCACTTCTTCTTCCTCGGGTCGCCGCTGTCTTCCTCAACTTCGGCCACCTCTGTTGCTACTAAGCTGTCGCAGGGCCGCCTTGCGCCTCCTCGGTGAGCTCCGCCTCCTCTCCCCTCTTCCTTCTCGCGTGCCAAGAAATTCATAGCAATTATTTGCTTCACTTAGTCATTGATGGTCATTCAGTATGAAATTACAACCTGCAGGTATTGGTTGAAATGTGTAACTACAATTTACAGGGGAAATGTTTGCAGTTAAGTTATGTGGTTGGAAAGATCATGTGTCATTAGAAACTTGGAAGCTAAAAACATTGCGATCCTCACCATAAGGATGATTATATCTTCCATGCCTGAATAGCTCTGCCTAAATAATAAATAGATAAAGATAAAACTAAACCATGCTCAGCGATGAGTGATGTCAACTGACAACCAAAGCAAACTTGTTCATCATTACAAAAGCAAACTTGTTCAACATAACAAAAGCAAACTTGTTCAACATAACAAAAGCAAACTTGTTCAACCACATAACTACAAACTGAGACACAGTAGTAGGGGTCATCCCAATACCACAAACAACTCAATATCCCCAGTAGTAGGGGTCATCCCAATGATCCTCCGCCTCTTGCCAGAGCTCCAAACCTTCTTTGGTGATTTCGATTTTCTTCCATGCCTCGTAGGTGACGTACGCATCTTTCGCGGCGTACTCGATGAGCTTGTTTGGCAGTGGGCTGTCCCCCCATAGTAGGTGGTCCGATTTCCTGTCGATCTTCTACTTCATTTAAGGGAAAAAGTAGTTGTTTGCACATAGCGCATAACCATCTCTGTCCAGTGATTAGAGAAGCCAAACTTCCTCAACATTTTCTCCAAGAAATCCCACTCCACACGATCATATGCCTTCATCATATCCAATTTGACTGCACACATAGGCTTATTCCTTTTCCTCTTCCTAATCGCATGAACACATTCATAGGCCTCCAGAACATTGTCCGTTATTAATCTTCCTGGCACAAAGGCGCTCTGTTCGTCAGAAATCATGAACGGCAACACAACTTTTAAGCGGTTGGCCAGTGCCTTAGCCGCAATCTTGTAAAGCACATTACATAGACTAATTGGACGAAACTATGAAAGTAGCTCCAGTGAGTTTACTTTCGGTATCATCACAATTATGGTATCATTAAATCCATTCGGTGCCGCCTTCCTAGCCAAAAACTCCCTTACTGCTCCACAAACATCGTTCTTCACCAATTGCCAGTGCCTTTGGTAGAACATAGCCGGTAATCCATCCGGCCCCGGAGCCTTAGTAGGCCCCATCTGGAAAAGAGCCATCTTGATCTCGTCATCAGTGAAAGGAGCACCAAGATTGTCATTCATCTCATCTGTTACAATCCTGTCTATATGTTGCAGCACCTTGTCACTCTCCTTCGACCCCTCAGTAGAAAACAGGTTGGCGTAGAATTGTGCGGCCATCGATCTCATCCCATCATCATCTGTGCACCTAGTCCCATCATCCCTCTTTAGCGCTTTGACCGTGTTCTTTCTTTTGCGGTGCGAGGCTCTATTTTGGAAATAGCGTGTGTTTTGGTCCCCTTCTGATAGCCAATCCACCCTCGATCTTTGTTTATAGTACACCTCTTTACGTTCATATAGTTCATGCAATTGGTCTTCAATCTCCCTAACTTCTTGTTTGTAGCCTGAACTTGCAGCTCGCTCCTTAGCTTCTACAAGTTGTTGCTTCAAGTGTGCAATCTGCTTTTTTATTGAACCAAAAACTCTTCGGCTCCACTCTTGCATGGCCTTCGAAGCTGTCTTCAGCCGGCTGCATGCGATCTCAAGGTCCCCCTCACGCTGGTTGGCCACATAGGCCCCTCCCCATGCAGCAGCTACCATATCCTCGTACCCTTCATGTCTCGCCCACGCGGCCTCATAGAGAAACGATCGCCGACCCTGATCCACCGCATCAACATGCCGCGTCAATGCCTTGATGAGCAGCGCTTGGTGGTCCGACTCCTCTGTCATAATATGCTGAACTTCTACCGCTGGGAAAACTTGCGCAAACTCCGCATTGCACGTTGCTCGATCAAGCCGCACTTGGATATTATCGCTGGCATCACGTTTGTTATCCCAAGTGAACGGATATCCTGAAAAACCCAAATCCGCTAATCCGCAGTCGGACAAGCAGTCCTCAAACAGTGCCATCTGGTTCAAGGACCTAGGGTTACCTCCTTGCTGCTCATTCTGTCGAAGTGCCTCATTAAAATCTCCCGCGCATAGCCAGGGGAGCTCGTCTTGAGCTCGGAGATAACGCAGTACCTCCCACGTCTTGGATCTCTTCTCAATACTTGGTTCCCCGTAGATTCCAGTGAATCTACAGGAAACACCCTCATGCACAATCTTCGCATCAATGTAATATTGGCACCACGGCCGCACCATCACATCTACTTGGTCCCTCCACCATAGTGCTATACCTCCACTTTTACCTTTGCAGTCAACTGCTACACCCTGTCTAAAACCCAAACTCCACTTGAGCCTCTCCATTGCCCCTGCCCTCTTTTTTGTTTCTGATAAAAACACCACCATTGGGTTGTATGACCTAATCAGGTTTCAAAGTTCGCCCACTGCCGAGTCCAACCCCAATCCTTGGCAGTTCCAGGCTAAGATGATCATTGTTCCCGGCAGCCCCGCGTCCTTGCAGGGTCCGCCAATCTATCTTCAGCTGTCGAGATACGGTCAAAAACAGAGCGATCATTCTCGGAGATACGATCAAATACAGAATCCGTTTTCTGCCTGGTAGTCCGAATGAAATTATCCTGATTGTTGCGTTAGTCCATATCGCTCTTGGCCACCCACATCTGTTTTGGGGGTCCTCTTTCTACTAGTGGAGTGACTATGATCATAGTTCTGCTTTGGCTGATACTCGTACTCATCCCTTACCCTCCGAACATAATATCCCAGACGTCTTTCCCTATGAAAAACTTGCCCCGAGCACCCAGCTCCATCGTGCCTCTTCGCCGCATACCTCTTCCTTAATTCTTTACGCATATCCATCTGTTTGTTCTTCAGCTCACTCCTCAATTCCTTCTCCTTATTTCTCTCTAGGTTTTCCCTCAAGTCCTTTGGGGGTGGCTCATCACTTCCTTTCTCTCCCTGCCAGTCCCTTGTTCCCTTGCCCCTTTCCTCAGCCGGCCAGTGCCGCTGTTTATTCGGGTTGTTAACTTCCTCTCCATCCCTCGTAGAACTGCCGCCAGTGTGGGAGTCAGCCGATACGTCAAAAGCTCTATTAAGGTTCCTTTTTATAGGGATGTCGCGAACATATGCAGCCGTCCTTCTCCCTCCATTACTATCGCTCGAGGCCGCACTATTAAGGGTATGGCTGTTCTGGTTGCTCGCCTTCAGCCCCCCCTCTTTGAACGTGGAAGATCGCCCCGGTGACGCACGAAGCCACTCTCCCATTGCATATCTGACTTAACAGGGGGCACACACCCATCTACTCCATGCACTAGCCTTCCACAATCAAAACAGAAGTGAGGAATTTTTTCATAGGCAAAGTCATACCATATCCCTACAGTGTCATCCTCTGTCTCCTTCAGGTTAAAACCCCTCACCAGGGGCTCAAAAATTGATAGCTTAGTGCGAACCCTAAGGTGAGCTCCTTTGGCTAATCCATCTTTTTCCAAGTCAACCCTAACTGCGGTGCCAAGCCAGTTCCCTATTGCTTTCCCAAAAGCCTCTGTTCTGTTGTCCAGGGGAAGATCAGTGATCCTTACCCAAACATCCACAGTATCGAACACCATCTCCGACGGTCTAGTTTTGCCTTCATATTCTTTTAACACTATCACATTAAAATCAAACTGCCACAGACCTCCATTGAGCGCATGCTTCCAATCACCTTCGCTGCCGAAGTGCACCACAAACTTATTCCCCCCAATATCAATGAACTTCGCTTCCTTATGGAGGCCCCAGGCCCTCTGCATAGAATTTTTCAAGAGCTTTAAAATTCAGCGGCCTGGGTGTGAAGGCTTTGCCGATGATCGTCCACTTTGTAGCCCTAGGCATCTCCTTGCTAGCTTCTCCAAAGACAAAACCCGCCGCTTCCTTCTCTGTAAGGATTAAATCTCCCATCCGATCTGATAATCCCGCTGCCTCCGCTGACTCCATACCATCTGCCGGGGAGGACGAAGAATTTCTGCTCCTTCCCGCGGTCGCCGTCTTCCCTGGACAGTCTCTCACACCCGTTGGAGTCTTCCTTGGCACCGGCGTCTTCATCGCCGCCGCCATGGAGTTTTTACTCGTGTTCATCGCCCGGGGGGTTGCCCTCGAACGAGGGGTCTCCATCCCTCCCCTGCTGCTTCTTTCCGCCATGGAAATCCACACGGAGCAAGCACCCGATCCAAACAGCCTGTTGAGGGAGCGCCGTCGCCCCTCTCGAGCCACCGGAATCCACACCACCACTGGCAAAAACCCTAACCCTAGCGAGACAGCGGCGGTCGCCTAGCAATCGCCCCCGAGTCGCCTCTCCGTGTTTTTTCCAAGGTGGACCCGCAAGTTCTCCTCGCCACAGTTGCGCTTGCGATGGAACTCATGTGTGATCGGCCGGCTGATTGTAATTATTTTCCATCTTATTTTGACAAGGAAATAGGTATCTGGGCCCAAATCTGTCAGCCGCATCAAAACCGCGCACCAGACCACCACGAGCCAACCCATACATAACCTGTCGATCCTAAAAAAAAAAAAAGAAATCTCATCTTCCCTGTAGAGGAGGAGGAGGAGAGGCAGGGAAGATGAATCTCCAAACTGGCGCTTCCTCGCCGGGTCCTTCGCCGTCACCAACGCCCTCATCACCTGGCCCACCGGTGGCTTGACCGAGGACGACCTCAAGAGCTCCAGATTCATCGACAACCAGGTGACGCCCGTTGGTTTGTCTTTGATTGATGTTTTCTGCTCTAGCCCGGCGTTCGATGCTTTAATTTGGAGCTAGTACTGCATTACCTAGTCGGGGAGTATTATAGAATGAGATTGGCATTGTTCCCACTAATCATGGTAAGAACAATTCCAATCAACTGTACAAGTGGGCAAGTGGCTGGGAACCTCGGTTGCAATATTACAGTATGCGATGAGCATATTGGCACTGAGCAGGGTAAGAAGAAATGAACAATTCTAACTGAATTAGGAATGCAGGCAGACGGCGTCCACGAACGTCCACCAGATAAAAATTAAGCCTAGCAAAATTATAAAAATAACAAAGTTCAGTGTGTTTTCGGCCTCACGGAAGTTCGCAGACTTGCAGACACTGTCCGCCTGCATCCCTTAATTAAATGTACAAGTGGGCAGCATGGGGCATGGTTGACGCTAATTATTTTCCTTCGATTTTCTTAATACCTTTTGATCTCAATTCGCTAACGCACTTTCCCGGTTGCTTCCTATACATTATTGTTAGAGTACGTAATAGGCCCATTAGTCTTAGGGTTAATTAGAGATAAGGATCGCTTGCTTAGGGGTCAAGTAAGCCTTGCTTGGGAGTCAAGTAACCTCTCTATATAAAGAGAGGAGATGTATCAATCTAATGAAGCAAAAATTAAGAAGTCAGCAGCATAGGGCAGCATAGGACATGGTTGAGGCTAATTATTTTCCTTTGATTTTCTTAATACTTTTTTATCTCAATTCGCTAACGCACTTTCCCGGTTGCTTGCTAGACATTATATACACAGTTTAAATTAACTAGGCCTTTTATTTGGGTACTGTCAAGGGAACGTCAGGCTCCAAGTCCAAAGGACAAGAACACTACATTGTTTACTTCGCCTGTGTGCAGCAATCACCGAGTGTAGTTGTCCATTGTGTAGGAGCCAATTTTGCATTGTTGTTGTAAACCTAGTGTTGTTCGACACATTTTGGGACTTTAGTTCTTTGTGCCACGATCGTGGGATTCAGAATAAATATCTGAGCTTGGCTCCATGGTAATAAATCTTTGAAGAACAAGTAATTTCCGACAAAAGCATTCCTAAAGCATATAGTTTACTTAAAGACCTATTTCTGCTGCAATATTCTACACTTGCCACCGGGGAGTTCTTTTCCACTCTCGCCCACTCTCATCGAGCAGCCAAGCACGGCAGCCATGGAGGCGCTGCAATGGATCTTCTCTGTTGGAGCCAGCTTCGCTGAGGCGATCCAGCTGAGCGGTGAGCTGTCCCACCTTCGTATCAGCTTGCCCAGGGCCCATGTCCTCCTCGACCATGCTGAGTGGGGCAGGTTCAAGCACAAAGACCTGATGAAACTGCATTTGCATCTCAAGGACACCATCTATGATTGTGAGGACCTTCTCCGTGAGTTTGATGACCAGATGCTGCGACTGAAGATGGATGACAGTGACCGGAGCAGGGTAGGTCAACTCGTTTCTTCCTCTTTTGGTATTGCAAAGAATTTGATCAGTGGTAGCAAAACAAGGGTAAAGGATGCCCAGAGGAAGCTCGACAAGGTTTTGGCTGAGATAGAGGGGGTGCTGAGTCTCAAGGGTCTTAATGTTGATCCCGTTCAGCCCGGCAAGCAGTACATGCCGGACACGACTTCAGTGATAGTCGTGCCTCAAGTATACGGTCGTGACGAAGAACGAGATCTAGTTATTCAGATGCTTGGTGTGCCACTCAGCAGATCTGCAAAGGCTGCTGGAAAGAAAGCAACACTGGGCATGGGTGCAGTTGCATCCACATCTAGAGCTGCTAAGCGATTAAAAGGAGAGAGTAACAGGGGTGCTTCTTCCAAGGTGACCAATGACTGCACTGAGTATGCTCCTGTCTTGCCGATCATTGGAATTGGCGGGGTGGGGAAGACTACCTTGGCTCAGTTCATCTACAATGATAGAAGGGTTAAAAGCCACTTTGACGTGAGAGTTTGGGTCTGTGTTTCTGATTTTTTTGATAAGAGAAAAGTAACAAAAGATATCATCGAATCCGTCACTAGGCAAGAATTCAAATTTTCAGGCAGTTTGGATGCTCTTCAACTGGAACTGAAGGAGAGGCTGATAAACCAAAAGTTTCTGTTGGTGTTGGACGATGTGTGGCCGAATGCTATCAATGAATGGGAAGCATTCTATGCACCATTCAGAACTGGACTTGCTGGCAGCATGGTCTTGCTAACCACAAGATCTCCCAAGGTTGCAAACTTTGTCAGCAATATTATTCCTGTTGAACTCAAAGGCCTACCTACTGATATATTTTGGGATTTTTTCAGCAAGTGTGCATTCGGTAAGCATGACCCAAAGTCATACCCTGAGTTGCAAGACATTGGTCACAGCATTGCTGATAGGTTGTGCGGCTCTCCTCTAGCTGCGAAAACACTGGGACGCTTGTTGAATGGCAATTTGACTGAGCGACATTGGAGAGACATCCTGAACAACGAACTGTGGCAGCTATCATATGAGGAGAATGAGATATTACCGGCCCTTCAACTAAGTTACTTGTATCTCCCATGGGAACTAAAGAGATGCTTTGCTGTTTGTTCTATATTTCCGAAAGATTATAGCTTTAAAAGAGATGAGATAGTTGCATTTTGGGTGGCACTGTGCTTTGTTGAAACCGACGGGAGCATGCGCCTTGAAGATATGGGGTATCGACATCTGGATGATTTAAGAAGCAGGTTCCTTTTTCAGATTGATCCCAAGTTCCCTAATGAACATAGATATGTCATGCATGATTTGATCCATGACATGGCACAGTTTGTTTCTGTGGGTGAGTGCTTCCTGATGCAAGGTTTGAGCTACAAGGACTTTCATAGACAAGTTCAGACAGTTCGCCATATGTCAATCGAGGTGGATAATGAAGCTCTGAGCAGAATAGGAGGCATTCCACATTTGAACAAAATGCATTCTCTTAGGATCGGAATGACACTCAAGGCTGAGGTTTCATGGTTCAACCATCTTCCCAACATTCTCTTTCTGAGCCTGAAGGGTTGCAAGCATCTGGTAAAGCTACCTGAAAGCATTTGTGAGTTGAATAGCCTTCGTTATCTTGACATATCTGATAGTAGTATACAAGAAATACCCGAGAAATTTTGGTGCCTTCACAGCCTACAGTACTTTTATGCCTATCGTTCATGTTTGGAAACAATTCATCAGGATGTGACAAAGCTAGTTAACTTGCGTCGTCTAGCACTGCCTAAAGAAGCCAATATAGAGTTGTCTAAAATAAGCGGGCTTGGAAATATGACATCGCTACAGAGTTTGATCTATTTTACAGTTGTGGAAGGGAATGGACAGAGAATTGGTGAATTGAAGGGCATGAATCAACTTAGTCGAAAGCTATATATACGTTCTTTGGTTTACGTGGAAAGTTGGAAGGAAGCTGTTGAGGCTAGGCTCGTTGACAAGCAATACCTCAAGGATTTGAGCCTACATTGGAAGGTTGGTCGGTGCAAATTGAGGACCAGTCATAACGGAGTTTTGGAAGGCTTGCATCCTCCTTCGAGCATGGAACATCTTCAAATTGAACAATTCGGGGGTGATAGCTTTCCTCCAAGTTGGTTACAGCCCCAAAACCTACCTTCTTTAAAATCTATGTATCTAGTCAAGTGTGATGGCTTAGAAAGGATTGTTCTACCAAGGGCAACGCCAGAGGCCGACGCGCTCATATCTTCTTCTGATGGTGTGCTAAGTGGTTCAGTTGGTGCAGATGGTTCACAGCAAGCTAGCACCAACAACTATGCATGTCTTCCCTTCACAAGCCTTACCTTATTGGTCCTTTTGTCCTGTCGTAAGCTGAAAAATCTTGACCAGTGTTTGTCCCCGGAATATTTTCCATCCATCCAATCGATACAACTTCTATTTTGTGAAAGTCTAGAATCAATACTGGTGGATAAATTTGGAGGGTTTGTTTGCCTTCATGACCTGCAAATCATGCACTGCAGGAGTTTGGTGTGTCCAAGAGAAATGGTTTTGCCCAAATCACTCGAACGACTCTATATTGAACATAGTGGCAAGCTTGACAGGTCATTAAAGCCAACCTGCTTAGAGAACCTAGCCTCTATCACCCTTCTATACTTGAAAGGATGTCCCGGTATGGAGTCCATTCTATTGAACTCGATCAACACAAACAATCTCAAGGCTCTTGTTCTCAGAGATTGCTTTGAGTTATCGTCCATTGGAGGATCACAGGTTCTATCATCCATACAGCATGTTGACATAAATGGCTGTCCTAAGCTTACCGAAGTACAACAGCAGCCATTGGTAAAGAGGGGACTGAGGCGTTCTGAACTGAGTGATATACAAGATTTTAATAACCATCCGTAAGATGTCTAACCACTTGAGCTTGTACAGTTAGTGTTGGCTATTTCTTTCTGATCTGATCTTGCTTGCAAATGTTGTGGCCTTTCCGTTCTGTGGCTTAAGTTTTTCGCTAGCTAACTTATGACTCATTAATGCATGTTGCTGTAACTAATATAATTGATACAGTAATTTGTTTGTTTTCAATTAATATATGTGGTTCTTTGCTGAAATTATTTCAACTGATATTTCAAATAAAATCCATGCTAATTGTAAAGTTTTAAGTGAGAAAAGAACCAGTTCTGTGTTCGCCAGTTTACCATGCATGTAGCTCATGATCCTTTCAGTGCCTTCGCCAGTTGAGGTCTTGAGCATCGTCAGTTATCTCAACAAATCAGAACTTGACACTAAAACACATAGTAGTTTTCCCCGAAAATACGACGAATCAATGTGCAATACCACCGAATTGTATTCCATACAAGAAGGTAGTCAGCATGCCTTTGTAACCCATAGCTTTACTCACTATATGCTTGTGCTGTACAGGGACAGCTGCTGGACCAGGTCATTGTACAATCCTGATTGAAGGTATCTTTTGATTCAGACTTTGCCTGTTGAGTTGGCACGCAGAGAGGAGTCCATTTCTGTTTTTCTTTTTTGCTTCTCATGGGCCCCTTGTACAGAAAAAAGCCCTTATATTTTCTTGTACCGAGTGTGTACCAGAATTCTGAAGCGACAATATGGTTATATGCATATGTAGTGCTACCTGATTTGTACTCCAATACATGTAGCAAAACTATCCGCAATTGTTCTCTCTCTCTCTCTCTTAGAGCTTTTTGTTCTTAAATTCTGAATCTAGATTGATCTAACTACACATATGCATGATCTGATTAGAGCAGCATTAGTATGTGAGTTGCTACTTCATCATACCCTTGCTGAAGATATATATTGGGTAGGCTTTTCACATCATATGGCGGCAGAGCTTGGGTTATTCACTTAATTTGTGTATTTACCATCTTGCATGCGTCCGTCCTCAGTTAATTTTATTTTACAACAATGCTTATGCATATATACATATGAATGCGTTATTGATTTTGATGTAATTAAGGGCTTGATATCTACATCTTGTGAATTATGCACTGCCCACCCGAGCATGGTTTCATATGGCTAATCTTCGTTGTGGTTCCGATGCAAGGGCTTTATACATATTTTTTTAGAACGAAGGCTTGCGAAGAGTCCGGCTTTGAATTAACAAAGCCATCAATCGGCCAGGAAATACAAACACACACAAACCGCCTCGGCCAAACGATACAAGGAAACACTCTAGGAAGCTTACAACTCAACGGAGCGCACCAGCTCAAAAGATTCCAGGAAAAAGCTCAATGCTTGAACTAGCCGAAGACTACAGCCAAACAGACAGCTAGGAAAGGGACACGCAAGCACGACGAGGATCTGCTTACAGCAGAGTGTAGAAGTGAGCACGGCCAACATCCAGGGGGAAGGACTACACACATCCTCCGTCTCTCCAAGCTTTTAAATAGCGGATAGCGGACTAGTTGCGGATTAGGGTCCGTGTAGCAGAATGCTGATAGCGGGCGATATTGCGGGCGCTATGTCCACATAGTCAATTTTAAAAAAGCACTCATAAATTTGAGATTGTTGTGTATATTTCTAGGCCATTGACCTAAAATATGACACTTAATTTGAGCAATCATCATTTATATAAGAATATAAGCTTTAATTGAACAATATTTGGTTGTGCAACCATGCAAGCAAGACACATTTACCAAAATAGATTACACAACAGAACAACAAGGACTTATATAGCGGGCGGTATTGCAGATAGCGGACGATATAGCGGTCTAACAAGTGATATTGCGCCCGCATCATGACAACACGCTATTTTCTAACGCAACCTTAAACAAATAACGGCAGGGTGACACTACCGCTATTGCGGCCTCAATAGCGGAGGTAGCGGACGCTATTTAAAAGCTTGCGTCTCTCTCACCGCAGAGGGACCCCTCCCTCTCGCCATGGCTTGCAAGGCACCGTACCGTCGGACTTGAGAGATGCTCACCTAGAGCCGGAGAAGTGCTAGCTTCGAAACCTGGAGCGACCACAACACACCTCCACTTGAACATTCGAGCACTCCGCGACTGCTGCACGGCCACATCCTAGACCACCTGGGGACTGCAGGAAAACCACCAGGTGCAGCTACTGAAGAAAGGCAGCAAGGTCATCAAGTAGAACCAAACAGGCCGCCAAAGAGCATTGCTAGGCCGCCATTGAAGAAGAGGACCGGGGTTCCGCCGTTGGTGAGGCGCAGGTCCAGCCGGGTAGGGGAACCCTATCCCCTACCGCTGGGTCGAGGCGCTGCACCGCCGGAACTGGACCAGACGCGACACCGGCAGAGAAACACCACCCATGAAGGAAACAGGGACGCCATCAGCCATGCCGAACCTTGCTAGCACCGCCATCACCGGACAACCCAAGCCACCCAATGCTCCGACTTTGAACCTCTCACCTGAACGCAACCCTCCCCAGCCGGCGCCCCCAAGGAAGATACGACGCACATCGCACCGTCGCCGCCCAATCCAAGCCGGATTTTGGGCTTTCACCCGGGAGGAGGAACAAGGGTGGAAAGGGGATGGGCCTCTGCAGCACCTCCAAGGAGGAAGCACGGCGTCAAGGACGTCGTTGCTGCCGGGCCGGCCACGCCGACCCACCGTTTCCCGCGGCCCAAAACAAATCCACCGGTCACCCACCAACACCAGACCGGCGCGCGAAGGGCAGCTGGCAGGAAGCGGCGAGGATGAGGGGGACAGGGGGAGAGAGCCAAGCCTCAGATCTGATGAGGAGAGGAAGAACTCCGCGCCGTCGCCGCCACCCGCTATCGTCTCACCAACTACGTGGTCGAGGCCGCCGGCCAGAGAGCACCCGTGAACGACGCCTGTCGAGATGGCGCCGCCGCCACGCCAAGGAGGGCCGCCGCCCCAGATCCGAGGTCTTCCTCGAGGGAAGGAGCGACTGAGGCCTCGCCGCCGCCATCACCGGCGGCCGCGCGAGCGAATCCGGCGGCTTTCTCAGGTGACCGCGAGGGAGGGAGGGGAAGGAGCGGCGGCGCGGTGGGGAAACCCTAGACGCCGCCCGTGT
>NC_041381.1:30748959-30754186 GCF_002162155.2 Triticum dicoccoides | reverse complement strand
CAGATTGACCCTCGCCAACTCTGTTCTCACTTCGATCGCTACCTATTATCTTACCCTGTTTGCCCCCTCAAAGTGGATTATCTCGATTAGATTAGAAGAAGCTTTCTGTGGAGAGGAGATGAAGAGGCCAGTGGAGGTTACGAATTGGAAACAAATCTGTTCCCGAAGCACATTGGTGGACCTGGTGTCAAGAACTTAAGTTTATCAGTTTTGCTAGAACTCATCTAGATGAGATATAATTTGGTCTCATTTTCCTTTTATAACCATTGGATGTGATGCTATAAGATGCGTGTATGCTGACGTGAGTTGTATCTGTTCTTGTTTTCAAAGTAAATGAGACCAAATTATATCTCATCTAGATGAGTTCTAGGTACTCCTAAGTTTATTCAGTCGTGCCCTTTGCATCAGATGGCCTTGGCTTTCTTGGAAGGCTCGAGTTTGCCCTTGGAATGGCTCGGCTCTTCCTTGCAACTCCACTGACTGGGCCCTTTTCAATGCATCGACTGTCATGTCAGTTGGAAAATGGTGAAGGGGCCATATTCTGGTCTGGCAGACTGCTGAACAATCAAGCACCCAAGGCTTTGGCTCCTACCATTTTAACCTCGCTCGAGGAAAGAACGCTACAGTTACTCAAGGCCTGAATGAGGGCAGATGGATGAAAGGCCTTCAACGATTATCCAATGCCAATAACTTCGGTTGCTTCATCTCGTTATGGCGGCAAATTCAGATCACTGTTTTATTATCTGACAGTGATACTGTTCGTTGGCTCTGTATATTGCCTCTGGTAACATAGCGGAATCGGCCAACCTTAAACAATTCTGCAGCTAGCTCAGAGGTTGTAGTAAACTTGGATTGTCTCGATATTGCTGTACACATGAGCATGTTTATGGAAAAGTAGTTGCCTGTAATGTTGTTGGGTCCGTCACTATTATGGTTTGTGTAAAATGTAGGATGATAATATTGTGTTGTATTAAACTGACCCTCGAATGGGCTATATATAGAAGTACATGAGAGGTAGAGGTTTGAAGTACAAGGCAAGATATTATGTGTTTAAACTAGTTTATCTCTATCTCTCCTTATCTCTACGTTTATACTTCTAACATTCCCCCTCAGTCATAGCGGGAGGGAAGCGGATAATTACGACTGAATTTGAAGTCTTGCGCTTCCGTCATCTTCTCCGCTGCGCCATCGTCATTAGTCTCTGATAGGTCGACACCTAGGGTGGTGACTGCGTCCCCTTCTGGTGCCCCCCTTGTCTTTCCTCTATTCTCTCCCGCAGTCACAGCGGGAGTGGCGTGGATGCTGGTGACGACGCGGACGCTGTTGATTGGAGTTGTCGCCGATGTGTTGATGTAGATGTGGTCGTGTGTGTCGATGTTGATGCAGCCTTGGTCGAGGTAGTCGTGGTCGATGGTGTGGTCGTCGTGAGATAAAACCGCATAAAGCCGGAGGCGCAAAAAAATGCACTATGACGGAGCTGCAGACGTGGACGATGCACCTTGCGGATGTCAGAGGGTGCCGTCGGCGTGAGTCCACCGGTTTTGCCAAGACCGGAGGAAGACCATCGAGCACACATCGGTTTTGCCAGAACTGTGCGGCCGTGTAGGGTCGTCACTGTAGTGACACCATGTCGATGCAGTCGTGCCGTCGTGGATGACGCGGTCGATGCCGTCGTCGTGACGCGGTCATTGCCGTCGTTGTGGTCGCGTCTTGCAGAAAATTCTGTCGAAGGACGCTAGGTGTCCATCTTGTGGACAAGGTGGTGGCGGTGTATTGACAAAGATGTTGATGAGGACCATGTTGATGAAGACCTTGGCGTTGAAGTGTCGGTGATGGGGTTGCAGTGACTTGTCAACGATGATGCGCCGCATTGGAGGCGTCCCTCGTGGCGACGAAGTGTCGATGCCGTGCCGTGCCGAGGAAGTATGTTGGCTCGTAGCCTGGCGTAGTTGGACAGCTTGACGAAGCGGCGCGGGGTCGGTGGAGATCGGCTTGATGCAGTGCAGATCGGTCGGCTCGGTGAAGAATTGTTGTTGGCCTCGGTCGTGCGATGCTCGGCTCGGTGTAGCCGGACGTGTAGCCGTCATGTACGTACCGTGGTAGCTGCAGATCTTATGGAGCGGACTCTGGCGCATAAGCCTGCGAACCACTGTAGATCAGATCGAATTCTCTACGTGCGAGCCACGCCCTCCCGTGATCGGACGCGCGTGTCCGCACAGCGGCGAGGCGCCCACGTTGCCGGTCGACCCTGCAGAATGGCCGTGGTTGGAGTCCACGGCTCGTGCCATGCACATACACATGTTCATCATGGCGAGTCAGCCCCGTGGCCAGTGTTGCCACGCACGCATGCATGTGCACACGGCCGTGTTCTTGCTGCTCGATGCGTGCATGGCCATGGAGTCGATGAGGCTGTAGGCTCTTGCCGATGGACTGCAGCCGTGCGGCGCACTGCTGGGTGGATTGTCGATGTAGAGCCCATGCGCACATGGCGCTGGTCGTCGTTGCAAGCCGTCGTCCCTGATCGGTGCAGACGAACTGGTCTTTGCGACGCGGATGTCCACCTCGTGCCCCATGCGTTGCCGCACGCACGCACAACCGTGTACATTAACCTGATGTCGATTCTGCACAACTTTTCACCAGAATTTGATCTAATTGTGGGATTTATTGTGGCTAAATAGGATCTAATCTATGAAGCTGAAAATTTTGAACTAATGTATAGAACCGTTCTAGTCTATGAAACTGATCTAATCTTTGACCAGATCAGATGCCGCACCCTCGGGAAGAAGAGATTAATCTCCCCGGGGGCGGCGCGGTGCGGAAATGGTGGGAAAATCTAGGATCGGGTCGTGAGACTAACCGCTCTGATACCATGTGGAAAATGTAGGATGATAATATTGTGTTGTATTGAACTGACCCTCGGATGGGCTATGTATAGAAATACATGAGGGGTAAAGGTTTGGAGTACAAGGCAATATATTATGTGTTTAGACTAGTTTATCTCTATCTCTCCTTATCTCTACGTTTATAGTTCTAACATGATTCACTGTCAGCGGCGCCCTCATCACCAAGCCCACAGCCGGACGGCTTGACAGAGGATGAAGAGGTCCATAATGTTTTAATCTGGAGCTAGTATTCCATTAACTATGGGGAACCTCGGTTGCAATATTATACTATTAGGATGAGATTGGCATTGTGCCATTGTTCGCACTAATCTTGGTAGTAACAATTCTAATCAAATGTACAAGTGGGCAAGTGGCTGGGGGCCTCGGTTGCAATATTGTATTAGGATGCGATGAGCGTACTCGCATCCAGTAGCGTAAGAACAAATGAACAACTCTAATTAAATGTACAAGTGGGCATGATTGAGGGTTGTTATTTTCCTTCGATTTTCTTTAGTGTCCTGTGATCTTAATTCGCTAACGCAGTTTCCGGCTTGCTTCGTGGAGATGCTAGCTACTTGTAAATTAAGATTGTTGAGCCATCCTTAGGTGAGTGAACGAAAGCAGCTTCCATCTAGTACAGACTCGACCTTCCCATCCCCTTTGTTCATGCAGTTGTCTGAGTTCTCTCCGCTCAAAGTGATACACAAACAGAAACCCAAACGAGGGATAGAGTGAAGAGACAAGAATCGATGGAGTGATGAAGTGAAGAGGAATCCATGGTGCCTGTGGACTCTGGTGAGCACTGATTTCACAATAGTAATTCTACCCACGCGGAGGCTGCGGGGAGCTCGCGGGCTTCATCAGGTATGAGTGTTGTGCTGCTCATGCATTGCTCCATTCCTTCTGCTCATGTTTTTGCTCGATCGGGTTCTGCTGATGTTTTCCTTGATTCCCAGTTGCTTCTCGTAGATAGGCTAGCTACTTGTAAAGTTGTAAATTAAGATTGTTGAGCCATCGTTAGGTGAGTAAATGACAGCAGCTTGCCATCCCCTTTGTTCTGCAGTTATCTGAGTTCTCTCCACTCAAAGTGATACACAAACAGAGACCCAAACGAGGGATCGATGGCGCCTGCGGTGACCGCTGCACTAGGCGCGATCGGTCCCTTGCTGGGGAAGCTCTCCGAGTTGCTTGCCAATGAGTGCGGCCGCCTCAAAAGGGTCCGCCGTGAGA
This sequence comes from Triticum dicoccoides, assembly GCF_002162155.2. Taxonomy (NCBI): domain Eukaryota; kingdom Viridiplantae; phylum Streptophyta; class Magnoliopsida; order Poales; family Poaceae; genus Triticum; species Triticum dicoccoides. Next base: position 30,750,074 of record NC_041381.1, on the reverse strand, counting down.
TTCGCTCCCTCCGGACAGAGTTTACCAGCATGCATGCTGCTCTACAGAAGTACGCCAAGCTAGAGGACCCTGATGACCAGGTCAAGCAATGGGTATCGCTGGTGAGGGAGTTGGCCTATGATACTGAGGATCTTTTCGACAAGTTCATTCGCCACCTCGGCAATGGTGAGAGTCATGATGGCGGCTTCAAGGAGTACTTCCGCAAGACTGCTCGGCGTCTAAAGACGCTTGGAGCTCGGCGTGGGATTGCCAGCCAAATCGATGACCTGAAGCTTCGTATCAACGAAGTGAAAGAGCTCAAGACCAGCTACAAGCTGGATGATGTTGCTTCTAGCACCCCGGTCCATACAACCACCGTGGATCCCCGGTTGGCTGCTCTTTTCGCCGAGGAGGCACACCTTGTTGGCATTGATGGTCCAAGAGACGAGCTTGACAAGTGGATGTTGGAAGAAGAAAACAAGCATCATCGCAGGGTGTTGTCGATTGTTGGGTTTGGTGGATTGGGAAAGACAACGCTGGAGAATGAAGTCTACCGCAAGATTCAAGGGCATTTTGATTGTCATGCTTTTGTGTCGGTCTCGCAAAAGCCAGATACAAAGAAAATCATCAAGGATTTAATCTCACAGGTGTCGTGCAATGCTGAATTCACAAAAGATATGGATACTTGGGATGAAAAGAAATCCATTGCAAAGCTAAGAGAACTTTTAAAAGAGAAGAGGTAATTCCTGGGTTATTGTTTCATCAAATATGTCTTGTTCTAAGCAGTCATTATTTTATCTAGTTTTTTTGTGGGAAATTATTTTAGCTAGTTGTTTCTGCATCTACTTCTATTTTTCACATAATGAATTGCAATGGACCATGAACAGTGTGTATTATCTCGTGACCTGCAGAAATATCAGGCTATTAATTAGCAGTTTTCACTTTTCACACAAGTGGAACAAAATACTAGTTTGATGTATCTATAGGTTGTTATGAAATATAATGTCACAACTTTTGTTCCGAAACTTCACAAAAATGCTTAGGACAAAAAATGAGTAATTTAAATGACAATGTGTGTGTGCCCGCGCTTAAGAGTTAACAGAGGCAAGTGATTAATGCTATCTCAACAAATTAAA
>NC_041381.1:30739738-30748532 GCF_002162155.2 Triticum dicoccoides | reverse complement strand
GGGGGGCACTTCTGTGTGTGTAAATCCAAACACCAGATTCCTCATAGTTGGAGTCGTACATCACATCTCCACTGCCTAGTAAGAGTTCACAATATTAGTTCAACTTCTCTTCACTAATAATCTATTGACAGGAAAATGAAAGAAAATAGTGATGCACAGGATTACAGTTTCATTGAAATTGGCATGATATATTTGGACAATAAGCTACATTAAGTATGATGCCCTACTTCACTATAGTTTGAGTACAAGAAAGAATAGACAATGTCATTCTTGATTGATGCTATCTACTAACATCTATCAGGTATCTTGTTATCATTGATGATATATGGTCTATAGTGGCATGGAAGGCTATCAATTGTGCATTTCCAGAGAACAGCTGTTCTAGCAGAATTGTAGCCACTACACGCATATTGGAAGTAGCTAGCTCTTGTTGTCCAGGTCCTGATGACCAGATCTATCAAATGAAACCTCTATGTGATCCTCACTCTGAAAGACTATTTTTCAGAAGAATCTTTGGCTCAGAGAATTGCTGCCCTAATATGTTTATTGAAGTTTCAAAAGCTATCTTGAAAAAGTGTGGAGGCCTACCATTGGCAATTATCAGTATTTCTGGTCTACTAGCAAACAGACCACGTGTGAAAGAAGAGTGGGAGAAGGTAAAAAGATCAATTGGTTCTGACTTGAACAAAAGCCAAAGTCTAGAAGGAATGAGGAACATACTATCCTTGAGCTATAATGATCTTCCACCAAACCTCAAGACCGTCTTGTTGTACTTAAGTAATTTTCCGGAAGATTATGTGATTGACAGAGAAAGGTTGGTGAGGCAATGGATTGCGGAAGGCTTTATTTCTGAAGAGCGTGGGAGGAGCTGTCAAGAGGTTGCAGAAAGTTATTTTTACGAGCTTATCAATAAAAACCTGGTCCAACCAGTGGGCATTGGTTATGATGGGATGGTTCGTGCCTGTCGAGTTCATGACATGATGCTTGAACTTATCATTTCAAAATCCATTGAAGAAAATTTCATCACTGTGGTGAACGGCAGTCAAACTGTTTGGGGAAATTCTCAGTGTTCTATTCGACGTTTATCGATCCAAGACATTGACCAGGAGCTTGCATATGAATTGGCAAGGAAAGATCTAAGCCATGTCCGGTCTCTTATAATAACAGCATCAGGTTGCATCAAACACTTGCCCAGTCTAACAAAGTTTGAAGCTTTACGTGTACTAGATTTTGAAGATTGCCTGGGCGTGGCACAGTATGATATGGATGGTATGGAAAACCTTTTCCAGCTAAAGTACCTAAGCTTTAGGAGAACGGACATACAGGAGCTACCATCTGGAATTGTTATGCTGCATGATCTAGAGACTCTGGATTTAAGGGATACAGAAATCAGAGACTGGCCGGCCAGAATTGTTCAGCTCACGAAACTACGTCATCTACTGAGCGACATGAATCGTCCGAAGATACCAATCGGGATTGGGAATATGATAAACTTAAGGGAGATCTCAGGCTTTGATATTACCATGAGTTCAGTAGGTGCAGTGAAGGAGCTAGGGAGCCTGATCAATTTGAAGGTACTCCATGTACAGTTCACGGTGAAAGATGAAGAATCTCAAGAGTACAAGATTCATGCAGAGATGTTTCATTCCTCACTAGGCAAGCTTGGCAGCCACAAACTGCAGTCCATGTGGATAGATGGTGGTAATTCATCTGTATTCGAGTTATTAGATTCCTGGTCTCCTCTTCCATCTTGCCTTCAAAGATATGTGATGGGCAGCGTGTACTGTTTATCAAAACCGCCAAAGTGGATTACTCCAGCACTCACCAGTCTTGCATATCTACAAATCAATTTGATTGTAATAACAGAGGAGGTTCTTGGTATACTTGGACAGCTGCCTGCATTACTTTCTCTGAAACTTTATACCGACACGGTCCAAAAAGACAGGCTTGTTTTGCAAGGCAGAGGATTCCGATGTTTGAAGGAGTTCCTTTATGATCATTTTGGTGAAGGTGCCGGGACCTTTCTGTTTGAGGAAGGGGCACTGCCAAAGCTCGAGAAGCTTGAGCTGTGGTTCTCCGTATCAGTGGCAAAGGCCTATGGGTTCTACTTAGGTATTGAGCACCTCCCGTATCTGAAAGATGTACGAGTTATTCTTCAGAAGCGGGATGCCACATCTTCTGAAGTTGAGGCTGCAGACGTTGCCATAAGGAAGGAAGCAAACCTCCATCCCAACCATCCCAGGTTAACTCTCCATGAAAAAAAATGAAAGAATGACAGGAGGTATTGCTACTTTTATTATTATGAAGTCTAAATAGTCATGATGTCGACTTTCTTCTTGAATATATGTGTATTTTCCCCATATTTTCAAGAAGCTTCCTGGCAGGCTGACATTCTCTCTCTGTAGGGAAACTGTTCTTCTTGAGTATAACTGCGGGTGGCTTGTCTGGAAATGGAATCGTGTTCTGAAGTTATTATTCTCGTTGCCTGAAGCTCAAATAAAAGTGGCCTGTAGTTGCTATTTGATTTATAATGTTCGGTTTTGCTTTACGTGTGAACTTAGAATCAGAATGTAGAGAGACGATTTTCAGGACCAATATCAAAATTTTCACCACTACTGTTAATAATTACACTGGGAAAGTCGCTGCCTGTGTCGACCTTTGTTCTGATGTAATACTTGACTAGCTATGCCCGTGCGCGGCGGCACGCCGCGCCTCGTCGATACGTTATGTGTATCATATTATTTTCATTTCTTGTGAGAATTTAGACCTAAAATATTGCACTTCTACGAACTATGAATGTAAGTTTGTACCCACGAAAAGGCAAGTCATACACAGAAGCAATTTGAAAAGGTATATTTATTATCACCATGAATGATACATATTGCAAGATGAAAAGTACACATTGTCGTGCTAGTCCATGTGCCACGATGAAACGTGATACGTGATAGTAATGTTGGATTGTCATTCTGTTTTATTTGATTAATTTGAATGTAGGCTACATGATAGTAATGTTGGATTGTCATTCTGTTTCATCTGATTAATTCGAATGTAGGACGAAAACTGTATGTGATGACCCCCGCTTTGTTGATAAGTTTTGGTGTTATTTTCTGTACACATTGAATAAATTTTGCATGTTGGTCTTTTGCATGTTGGTCTTTAATTTAGTCTACTTTTGTTGTATTGTTCGGTACTTAATGATATGCATGTTGTTAATGTAAATCTTGCAATTAAAATGAATGATTTAGTTTTGTTTGTTTGTTTTATTTTTTATTTTTCCATAAGCATATACATGTATTAATACTTGGATTGGAAACACAGGAAATACTTTACTTATAATTTACACACATGACTGCGTACATGGATAGATAAGAAATACATGAAATGGAAGAGATCTATGGCAACTGCCTTGGTGCTGCGATCCAGCGAGCCGTGGGCGAATGCATTGGCATTGAGATTGACGGTGCATCATCATGTTGCCGGAGATGGCGTGCATCATCGGCGCCCTTGACCTTCTAGTCATCCTCGGTCATTTTGTCGAACTCGTTGGCCATGTCGGTATACTCCACAATAGGCGCCGCCACCGCCTTTGACACGCGGATGACCGCAGCGGCGCCATGGCCGCTGCCGCACCATTGATCTACGACTGCAAAGGCATGACCTTCGAGCAGGGCACCAAGGAGGAATCGTCTTGTACACCGGCCCTCGGCTGCGTCAGGTCCTCTAGTGCGGACACGCCCGACCAATAATGATACACGAATTCCAGGAGGTCGACCCACACAACTGGCACCCCCATGACGGAAATCGTTACGAACCATAATCAAGTAACCTATTGATGCATATCAAGACGCATGCACCCATATTTATAGAGGAAGAAACACTCCAGAAATTTCAGAAGAAGCGGTATTGAGAAACAACCACACCTTACAATTTAGCGGCCAGACGCAACTGCATGCATGGGAACGCGTGGTCTTATCATGCGCCGTGTCAGTTATCATGAAGAGTAAAGTCTATTTTAAACCCTGACTTTGTAGAGGCGGTCCAAATCGGACCCTGAACTCTGAATCCCTGAAGTTGACACCCTATACTTAGTGATCCCGGCCAATTCAAACCCTAAACCTATTTGTCGCACCAGGAAAAGGACAATCCCGGCCGGGATAACCTACTTCTCTCACTGACTATCCAGACCCACGCGTCATATCCGTCTTCTTCCCCTTTTCTATCCGTCTCTCTCACCTCACGACAGATCTGTTAAAAAAAACCTGACTAAATAATGAGCACGGCCAACATGTGCACGCTTGCTCGGGTCCGGCACCGGCCGCGGTAGCTAGCAAGGTGGCTGAGCGGGAGCCATTGTGCGGCTCTGACCAGAGAAGAGCGTCAACAAAGAAAGGAGAGGAGCGCCAATGAGGTGCGGCGTGGTAGCAAGTTGCGCCTGTGGCCGGAGTGGAACGCAGGGGCATGGAGTGCAGGTCGATCTCGACGTTGACGGCAGGGTCGACTGGGCTCTGGGGAGTCGAGCAGGCTGGCACTGGAGCGCCGTGGAGGCCGACATCGAGGCCTCGGCGACGAACAGGTCCTGGAGCACGGCGGTCGGCTCCAGTAAGTCGTCATTGGTGTATGTATCAGCTTTCAAGGTCAGTCAGGTCCTGGAGTACGCGGGCACTTGAGCTGGCGCCGGTGTTTGCTGTTCGGTCGAGTTCTTCGCTACATATACATACAAACTACCTGTAGTGCTTAAGCAACTTGATTGATTTCCTAGGCACGCAACGCACGCACTCGTACGTACTACGTAGCTGGCTTTGCACTAGCCAGCTATACGCGCACACACGCCTGGGCACAGGTTGGTTGACCTCGCCGGAACACACGTGACACGGCCAACACTGTTGATATTTTATCTTTCCCCGTCATTCGTGAAACGGGTGCGTTGCAGTGCAGGTCCCTGTCTCACCGCCGCGTTTATATCATGGCTGATGCAAGCTTTTGCACGCGAGGAGACCTGCTACGGCCGCAACATCCTAGGACCGGCGTGACCTGGCTTTTCTTTTCAAAACAATGGAGCTATTATACGGGGAAGAGAAAGGAAGAAGAAGAGAGATGTGGGCTAACATAGTCAGCTAGAGTAGTGTGTGATCCCGACCGGGATCGCCTTTTTCCCCGTGTGCCAAACAACATCGAACAGGCTTGGGGTTGAGATTGACTGGGATCCCCGAACTAGGGTGTGGACTTCAGGAATTTAGAGTTCAAGGTTTGATTCTGACCGGCTCTATAAATTCAAGGTTTAAAATAGACTTCACTCTATCATGAATCACCCATCAACAAACAATTGGTAATCCACCCAAGAAAACGTTCCCGACCAAATCCCCAAATTGTGCACGTGACAGCCACACGCCCAACGCCAAAAAGAATTCCAAGAAATTCACACACAAAAACTACTTCAAAAATAGAAAATCAAAGATAACACAGATTCATCAAATGGTAAAATAAATTTTAAACAGATTAATATCAAATTTAAATAATAAAAAATTGGGAAAATCATGTAGTACAAATAAAATATTTGGTATATGACTTCAGTAAAAAAAGGGTTTGTAAAACGTTTTTCACTATCTAAATGAAGCAATTGTATAATCAACTAATTAAACAGAGAGTCAAAGACATCAAGTGGTAGAAGATTCATCGAAGTGGTAGAATAAAGTTTAGACAGATAATTAAATAGCATTTTTTAAAATAATAGAAAAATGGGAAAATCATGCAGCACAAGTAAAACAAATTAACTGGTTATGATTTTAGTATAAAAATGTTTGTAGAAGTTATTCATTAACTAAATGAAGAAATTGTATAATCAGTTAAGTACAAATATGCATTGAACAATCACTAGCATCAAATAGTAATACAATCCTATTATGTGAGAAATTAATACTTAGTCGAAGAGATCCATCATCCATCAATGCTGACAAACTGGAGATCAGTTCCAGATTTGGGGAAAAACTGTGTCGAAAAACTTTATCTTATACCAATTTCTTTAACAAAGACCATATGTGTCCAAGATTGTCTATTTATCTAAGCACTAGAAAAGAATTTTCATCTTTGTTCTACAGGTTCATAATTCTGAAATTTATCATGATTAATGAAGAACTACTTGTGAAATCACATAATTCATTGCAATATCATGGCATACATGCACGCTGCAGAACACAAAACCAATAGAAAAACATAAGTATATTTAAATGAGCAGCTACAAGTGAAAATCTTATATGTAAGCCTGAGAGAGAAAGGCCCCACGCAATGCTTATGACTACCATCTTGTCGAACAAACAAACAAACAAAAAGCCTTCATGCTGCTAATGATACAATGGTAGCAATCTGCATACGGTCACTATTAGTGGTAAAATCTTTTATGTAAGCAAAAGAACACCCCCGGCGGAAGAGAAAGGCCCCATTTAAGAGGACACTGCATTTGCCTATCATGTGCGTACTCACATTGGCAAAAAAATAAAGAACAATCTTAGCTGATGGGATTTGTTAAAGTAGTCCATGAAACATCTCCATTGTGGTCTAGCAAATCGTGCTAAATACTCCCTCCAGTGCCAGGGTGCTAGCATCGCGTCGATGTTCGCGTCTCGGAGGCTCGCAAGCATGCGCTCAGGCGGCTGCGTGCAGCTGGCGTTGTTAGTGGCTTCTCCAGTCCCCGCCGCCGAGGCGGGCCACCCTAAGGCGCTGTCACGGCGAGCTATCGTTGCCGAGCTGCGGCCAAATTTCGTGTTTTGACCCTTTTTGGATAGTATGTCAGGATCTGACCCCTGTTTGAAATTTTTTCGAGATTTGACCCTTTTGCTACCGCCAGGGCCTCTGGCGGTAGGGTTAGATAGCCTACCGCCACGGCTCATGGCGGTAGGTGTGCGATGGAGGGGGACGGCGGCCGTTTGATTGCGCTGAACGTGGTTAAGCACCTACCGCCAGGAGCCCTGGCGGTAGGCTGTGCGATCCTACCGCCAGAGCCCATGGCGGTAGGGTCCTGTTTCAGTGCAATGTTTCTGTAACGAAGAATTGAAGGGCCCTGGCGGTTGACCCTACCGCCAGAGCCCATGGCGGTAGGGTCCTATTTTTTCAGTGTAATGTTTCTGTAACGAAGAATTGAAGTGCCCTGGCGGTAGGCTGTCTGACCCTACCGCCAGGGTCCTTGGCGGTAGGGTCCTGTGTTTTATGAATTTAAGTTCAATTGCTTGCTTCTTTTCAAATTCAATATGACAGTAATATTATAGCAAGTTTCACAAATATAACAACAATATCACAGATCTCAAACAATTAAACTTGGGCATCACATACACATTAACAAATTTGAAGTGCATAGAACATTTCAAACGAACTTCAACTAATTAGTAAACGGAGTTTCACTTAATTTCACAAATAGCAAACACATAGATCCACAAATAGCAAACACGTAGTTCCACATAGCTTCATAACCACTAGAAAAGTTCAACCAAACGAAGTTCAACCAAACTAAAAGAGCCAACTATCGAAGAGCATAATCAGTTGCTCCTTCCCCTCTTGGAGGTACGGTCCTCGTTACTCTTTGAACGAGTGTCTTCGGTCTTCTTCTTGGGCCGTCGAGGAATCGGTCTCTGGAAAGGTTCCGGACTCAGCAAATCCTTCGTCTACGGATTCCTCTTCTTCGGCAGCTGAGATGCTTGAGACGTTTGAGTTGCTGGAGGTCCATAATCTTCATCGTACTCCTCCTCCCTGTTGCTCTCATCCTCCTCCTCCCCTTCTTCATATGTGGCCTCCTCCTCCTCCTCCTCATCCTCCTCCTCCTCCTCATCCTCCTCCTCCCCAACCAATCTCGTCGTAGTCCATATGCCCATGAACCCCGTGACCCCTCATGCGCAGTGGCTGGAGCGTCTGTCAAAAATTAAACGCCAAAAGTTAGGAAATTATTTTCGTCAATCCGAAAACTTGGATCAAAATTTCATTCATATAACTTACCTCTCCGTTCTCTATGAAACGGGCACGATGACCCTTGTCGAATGCCCAGTCCAGCATGCAGTACCGTGGGCCGATGTTGTCCGCAAGAGGTGGCCGCCTTAATAAAATTTCATAAACAAAAGCACCATAAGCATGAAGCATACATAAGCAAAAGATGAACTCAAATCATATCGACATGCATCATATCAAAATAAAATTTTAAGCATATTTCTCCAACAACATCTACTACACATGCTGGATCAAATCATATCAACATGCATCATATCAAAAAAAATCCTCCAACATACATCATAGCTTCATATTTTTAAATATTTTTTTCTAAACAACATCTTCATATCATCATATCAATATGAATCATCAAACTAGGGTTCAGCTTCACACTAGATCATATCATCATATCAACATGCATCATCAAACTAGGGTTCATCCTCATATCAACATTACATCATAATTTTTTTAACAAAATAAATTATGAACTAGGGTTCATATTCACACTAATATATGAACTATTGATTAGAGTTCATATCCAATACCACTAGTTACTAAAGAACTAAGAACTACAATTACAATCAATCTTAGGTGAAAAAAATCCAATCTAAGTTAAAAAACATGAGGGATTTCAAGCAAATAATGCGTCGAATCGGAAGCAAGTTTGCAAAAACTAATTGGAGGGATTGGAGGAGCTTACGTTTCTCTCTTCGGGGCCATCTCGGTCCGCCAAAACGGTGAAGAAACGGTGAAGATCGGAGGGGGAGAGTGGAGGAGATGAGAGAGGGAGAGAGGGGCGCGACTTGGGGGAGAAAATGGATGAACT
>NC_041381.1:30729998-30739281 GCF_002162155.2 Triticum dicoccoides | reverse complement strand
GGATGAACTGCCGACTTGGGGGAGGGGAGGGGTGGGGAGAAGGGAAGGGGCGCGGGGGTCTCCGGGCGAAATAACTGCCCGGACCCTACCGCCAGGGGATCCGGCGGTAGGGTTACACAGTCTACCGCCCGGGCCCCTGGCGGTAGGGTTCGACGGAGGGGGGACGGCGCCGTCTCCGCGCGCTGACGTGGATAAGTTTCCTACCGCCAGGGTCCCTGGCGGTAGGCTGTGTAACCCTACCGCCAGGAGCTCTGGCGGTAGGAAAAAGGGTCAAATCTCGAAAATATTTCAAACGGGGGTCAGATCCTGAATTTGTTTGGAAAAAGGGTCAAAACACGAATTTTTGCCCCGAGCTGCTGGCAGTTTCTCGGCGTCCAGTACATCTGCATGCTCTGGCAGCCACTACACAAGAGAATGAGATTGACCATGTGATCAGAAAAGGCACGTTTCATGCTCTGCTGCGGAGACAGGAAAGAGTTAATTGCACAGAAGTATCACAATTCGGGCATCACATGCAGATTGATACCATGATTGCTAATTTTTGCGTGTCAGCACCAACATTGCTTCAGATTTTTAAAAATAGGTCTAAATTGCGTATAAACACGTATTGACGGTGTATCTGACCAGTGGGGCCCGCCCGTCAGGTGCTGACGTGGCATGTTTTTTGCAAAAAAAACCTTACATTGTATGTAATTACGGAAATGCCAAAAAAATTTGCGGTAAAAAGGCTCCATGAGAGGCTTTCTTTTTTGTTCACAATTTCCAACCTCGAATCTGGACTGGTTTGAAATTTTCCGCCACTTTAACAAATAAAGAAAAGAAAAGAAAAATCAGGCGCCGCCAGGTTTCGAACCTGCGACCTGCAGTTAAGACACGCTACGCGCTATCCACCAGGCCACACAACAGCTAGCGTTCGGGTACAGGCGTTAACTTTCTTATACTACTACTAAAGCGCTGGGCCGGCCCACCGAGGCCTGCATTTTTTTTCTTTTCGCACTTAACAGGCGCGCGTGTTGGGCTCGTTCGTTGCCCCGGTTACTATTCGTTTTATTTCTCTTGTGCTATTAGAATGCGCGGTGAACATTTTATTAATATACGCTGAACACTTTTTCTGCTTATAGTGAACATTTTTCAATGCATGATGAACTTTTCTTTACAAATGGTGAACATTTTCTTAATATAATAAACTTCGGTAATATCCGTTGAACATATTTGAAATGCAAATTGAATATTTTTGTACTATAGGTCGTTCAATTTTCTTACGATAAGGAACATTTTACTTAATTTGAGGTAATTTTTTTTAATTTATGGTGACATTTTCTTAATACACGGTGAGTTTCAAGATTATTATGGTGAATATTTTCTTAATACATGGTGAAATTTTTGTATTTCACAAAATGTTCAGTATGTATTAAAACTTATTGTGTAAAATCAATTTGCATTTCTAGAAACACTTGATTATTTTAATAAAAGTTGAAAAGTTTTAATGCATTTCTAAAATTTATTATGATTCCGCAATTATTTTTAATACATGTTCTGCACCATGTTTCAAAAATTTAATGCATTTTAAATTATATGTTCAACTTTTAATGCGTTGATTGCAAGAATGATTAAAAAACCGGGGCAAAAAGTTCTTGAAACTCATCGTGTAACAAGAAAATGTTCACCATAAATTACAAAAAGTTCACCACGCATTATGTAAAATGTTCATCATATCTTAAGAAAAAGTTCAAGATATATTACAAAAAATTTCGATTTGCATTTAAAATATGTTCAACGTTTATTATAATGGAGAAAATGTTAATCATTTTTAAAGAAAAAGTTGACAACCTGTATTAAAAATAATTGTGTAATCTTACTAAATTTTAGAAATGCATTAAAACTGTTCAACTTTTATAAGAAAAAATCGAAGTGTTTCTGGAAACGCAAGAATGATCTTTACACAATAAAGTTTTTAATACATGCTGAACATTTTTTGAAATGCAAAAATTTCACCATGTATTTAGAAAACATTCACTATAAATAAAAAAATTGTGTAATCATAATGTTATTGAAACTCATCATGTATTAAGAAAATGTTTATCATAAATTACAAAAAGTTCACTGCGCATTCTAAAAGCACAAGAGAAATGAAACGAATAGTAACCGGGGCAACGAACGAGCCCAACACGCGCGCCAGTTAAGTGCGAAACGAAGAAAAAAAATGCAGGCCTCGGTGGGCCGGCCCAGCGCTTCCGGCATAGTATAAGAAGTGGAACGCCTGTACTTGAACGTGAGCTGCACTGTGGCGTGGTGGTTAGCGCGTGGCGCACCTGGACAGCAGGTCGCAGGATCGAATCCCACGCCGGCGCCTGAGGATCAAGTGCCGGAAAATTTCAAACCAGTCCAGATTCAGTGGTGGAAATTGCGAACAAAAAAGAAAGCCTCTCATGACGAAGGAGGAGGCAACCATCAATTAGCAGCTTCTTCGTGGCCCCCTCCACACAACCAGATGGGCGCAAACTGCACACAAACTACATGAATCAGATGTAGAGCAAACTAATAGCAATATCTTTTTTTTTGATTTACTAATAGCAATATCGTCAGTATAGCTGATCACATGTGCATCTCCAAAGCTAAATCAATGCAAAAAATCACGCTAAAACTACAATTTTAGCCCAAATTGATCCCAAGTTTACACACATGTACGTCCCGGTGAAGTGAAACCACCAATACTAGATGTGTGGCATAGTTCCATCAGTAGTCAGGTGAAACTTGACAAACTAAGGAAATGTAGACGCCCACCCAGCTTTGATTGACCTGCCACCTATTTAGTTCTTTAGGTTAAAATGATCTAGTTGTTCTCTAGATCAACCTGCCAATTTACTCTGCTAACTCCCACGAACTGTCGTTTTAGTCTAGCCTAATCATAAATAAATCATCAAAAAGGAACTTTGGTTGCTAGTTGAGTTAAAACATAGATCCTGAAGTAACTACACTAGGCTACTCGACCCTGTTTTGCTTGGCTACTTGGTTACTTGAGCCTCTTTAACTCTCACTCTGAAGTACACCAAGATAGTGTCTACAAACTATGCTAGAGCAGTGAAGTGACAACTTGGCATAATGCTATTGATAAAGCCACTATCAATCACCAAGTAGGCATTGACAAGGCATTAGCATTAAGTAAATTTCTACATATTCCGACAAGGTGGCAAGCACTATTCCATTTTAGAAGAACGATGACAAAATATATTACTACCTATAGTTCCCGTAAATAAATAGGGAATCACAGAGCTGGAACGGAACATCAGAAACAAGCAAAGGCAAAGCATAACATGGCAGCATGCATACAAGCTATTTATTGCGCGGGGAGCATGTCAACATATGTTGATTGACTTGGCAAACACTAATACTTGCCCTACAAAAAAAGGTTGATGCACGTGCATGCTCAACACCACGTATACTTGCTCATCCTACTTCAGGATCACCTACGCATAAGAAATAGAACTAGAACAAATAGAGGCCCGCTAAGTCAAAACAGAGTTATAGTCAACAATTCAAAAAGAAGACTACACGTTCAACCATAGTCCCTTAAGTGAGGCAACAACAAGAGTAGGTAGCCTAACATGTTAACAACCACAACAACAGCTAGCTTAATTTGACAAACAAGAAAAAGAGTCTCATGTGTTCTTTCATGTATGACAGAAGCAACAGATAGTTTTCTTTAAAAAAACTATAAAATTTAACTGCATGGATCGGCAAAAATATTGCATGGATCGCAGCCTAATCCACCCAACTTGCACCTTCAAATAAGATTTTATCTTTTAAAGAGTAAATATGTACAAAGCAAGCCTGCATGCACACGAGACACTCTATGGAAGTGGTTTGGCAACATTGCTCAGCAGGCTGGATTGTTCATCTCTGGCTTCGGAAGCTAAGCGATTCGATAGTGGATACCGACAACACAGAACAGATTATAGGAGATTGAAGTATAGTACATTCACTTCTGAGGTTTTCTTGGCATACTAGAATCCCCTAAAACACACAACTCTAGAGGAACGGTTGAGTCCATGTCCTAGTATACGCACAACCCCTGAAATGAAAGATTGCAAGCACACATCTTGGAGGAAGGAGGGCAAGTGAGACGGAAGGGCTCATACCATTGGATGCCTTTTGCGGTTGAAGTTGGTCTCACGTCGACAGACTCGCTGGTGATGTTGCGCGCCTCCTGCCAAGCGAAAACCACAGGAGCTCTTGTGCACCTGCGTGAGAAACATCAACAAGGAAGATCGAACCACTAGTAGAAAAGGGGGCAATGGTCCAGGCCGGGTCAGCCCATTAGTCCCGGTTCAATCCAGAACCGGGACCAATGAGGGCATTGGATCCGGTTCGTGAGCCCCGGGGGCCGGCCGGGCCACGTGGGCCATTGGTCCCGGTTCAGCTGGACCTATTGGTTCCGGTTGGTGGGACGAACCGGGACCAATGCGCCTCGCTCCTGGCCCATAACCATTGGTCCCGGTTGGTGGAGTGAACCGGGACCAAAGGCTGCCCTTTAGTTCCGGTTCGTGGCATGAACCGGGACCAATTAGTTGCCTATATCTACCCCTCGCCCGCGAGCAGAGCACTCCCAGTGCTCTGTTTTTCGTGGCCGACGAGGGGAGAGCTTTGTGGTGCTCTAGCTCACCTCCTATGCACACGAGGTGTTCGATGGAATGCCCGAGCCACACTACTTAAGCTTTCTCCTCTCCAAGCTCGACTTCCAAGCTCCATTTTCCTCAATATTTGTCTAGGTTTAGCGGTCTGTCACGTCCCGTCCCCGTCTTCACCGCCGTCGATCGCCCGCGCCGATCTCGTCGCCGGCACCACCGTGGTGAGCCTCTTGTTCTTATCTTCTTTCTGAAAGGAAAAAAATCTTACTTGTATATTTATTTAGATACTTGTATAATTTTCTTACTTTTATTATTGCATCTTATATAGTGCGATGGTTTTGGTATCCGCCCCCGTCGGCCCTCGTCCTGTCTATGATTCAGATGTGGTATATATTATCTTTTCATAACTATTGGTTCATTTATTGTTTATGACAATTATGCTGACCAACGTGACATAGATTTTATTTATCTAGGAGGTTGTTGAACCGGAAATTCCAACCGACCCTATTGTCGAGAGGTTAAATTTAGTTGAAGAAGAAAACAATTTGTTGAAGGAAAAAATTAGAAAAATTGAGGAGGAGAAGATGATATTGGAGTTGCATGTTGCGGATGTCGTCGGTGATCACAAGATCAAGATGGATGCAATGCGCTTGAAGATTAGAAAGATTAGAAAATATGCCATTCATACCGAGGCTTGGTATCATTATGCCATTGGATCAGTTGTTACATTGGTTGCGATTATGATCGCATTTGTTTTCACATTGAAATGTTTTACATAGTTTCAGTGTATGATTTAATTAATTTAGATGCTCTGCAGAGCTTTATGTTGTTAGATGAGAACTATGTATGTACTTTGGTTTTAATGTGATGATGAACTTCTATTAATTTGGTCATTTAATTATCTATTCATGATGTTCTGTAATGATTTTTGACACACTTAATTATATATAATGCACGCAGATGAACCGGCAATGGATGTACGGTTCAATACACACCTCCGAGTACATTAAGGGCGTGCATGATTTTCTCGAAGTGGCTGAGGCAAACAAGCAGAATGGTTTTATGTGTTGTCCATGCCCTATATGTGGGAATACGAAGTCTTACTCTGACTGGAAAATCCTCCACACCCACTTGCTTTACAAGGGTTTCATGCCACACTATAATGTTTGGACGAGGCACGGAGAAATAGGGGTTATGATGGAAGACGGCGAAGATGAAGAGTACGATGACAACTATGTGCCCCCTGAATACGGTGATGCTGCTGAAGATCAAGAGGAACCAGACGATGTGCCCGATGATGATGATCTCCGTCGGGTCATTGTCGATGCAAGGACGCAATGCGAAAGTCAAAAGGAGAAGCTGAAGTTCGATCGCATGTTAGAGGACCACAAAAAAGGGTTGTACCCCAATTGCGAAGATGGCAACACAAAGCTCGGTACCGTACTGAAATTGCTGCAGTGGAAGGCAGAGAATGCTGTGCCTGACAAAGGATTTGAGAAGCTACTAAAAATATTGAAGAAGAAGCTTCCAAAGGATAACGAATTGCCCGACAGTACATACGCAGCAAAGAAGGTCGTATGCCCTCTAGGATTGGAGGTGCAGAAGATACATGCATGCCCTAATGACTGCATCCTCTTCTGCGGTGCGTACAAGGATCTGAACGCATGCCCGGTATGCGGTGCATTACGGTATAAGATCAGATGAGATGACCCTGATGATGTTGACGGCGAGCCCCCCAGGAAGAGGGTTCCTGCGAAGGTGATGTGGTATGCTCCTATAATACCACGGTTGAAACGTTTGTTCAGAAATGGAGAGCATGCCAAGTTGATGCGATGGCACAGTGAGGACCGTAAGAAAGACGGGAAGTTGAGAGCACCCGCTGACGGGTCGCAGTGGAGAAAAATCGAGAGAAAGTACTGGGATGAGTTTGCAAGTGAGCCAAGGAACGTATGGTTTGCTTTAAGAGCGGATGGCATTAATCCTTTCGGGGAGCAGAGCAGCAATCACAGCACCTGGCCCGTGACTCTATGTATGTATAACCTTCCTCCTTGGATGTGCATGAAGCGGAAGTTCATTATGATGCCAGTTCTCATCCAAGGCCCTAAGCAACCCGGCAACGACATTGATGTGTACCTAAGGCCATTAGTTGAAGAACTTTTACAGCTGTGGAATGGAAACGGTGTACGTACGTGGGATGAGCACAAACAGGAGGAATTTAACCTAAAGGCGTTGCTGTTCGTGACCATCAACGATTGGCCCGCTCTCAGTAACCTTTCAGGACAGACAAACAAGGGATACCACGCATGCATGCACTGTTTACTTGACACCGATAGTATATACCTGGCAAGCTGCAGGAAGAATGTGTACCTGGGGCATCGTCGATTTCTTCCGACCAACCATCAATGCCGAAAGAAAGGCAAGCATTTCAAAGGCGAGGCAGATCACCGGAAGAAGCCCGCCATGCGTACCGGTGATCACGTACTTGCTATGGTCATTGATTTCTAATCTTTGGAAAGGGTCCCAGCGCACTAGTTGTTCCGAGTGACGCTGGGGGACACGCACCCATGTGGAAGAAGAAATCTATATTTTGGGACCTACCCTACTGGAAAGACCTAGAGGTCCGCTCTTCGATCGACATGATGCACGTGACGAAGAACCTTTGCGTGAATCTGCTAGGCTTCTTGGGCGTGTATGGGAAGACAAAAGATACAGCTGAGGCACGGGAGGACCTACAACGTTTGCACGAAAAAGACGGCATGCCTCCAAAGCAGTATGAAGGTCCTGCCAGCTATGCTCTTACCAAAGAAGAGAAGGAAATCTTCTTTGAATGCCTGCTTAGTATGAAGGTCCCGACTGGCTTCTCGTCTAATATAAAAGGAATAATAAATATGGCAGAGAAAAAGTTTCAGAACCTAAAGTCTCATGACTGCCACATGATTATGACGCAACTGCTTTCGGTTGCATTGAGGGGGCTTCTACCGGAAAACGTCCGATTAGCCATTGTGAAGCTATGTGCATTCCTCAATGCAATCTCTCAGAAGGTGATCGATCCAGAAATAACACCAAGGCTAAGGAGTGATGTGGTGCAATGTCTTGTCAGTTTCGAGCTGGTGTTCCCACCATCCTTCTTCAATATCATGACGCACGTCCTAGTTCATCTAGTTGACGAGATTGTCATTCTGGGCCCCGTATTTCTACACAATATGTACCCCTTTGAGAGGTTCATGGGAGTCCTAAAGAAATATGTCCGTAACCGCGCTAGGCCAGAAGGAAGCATCTCCATGGGCCATCAAACAGAGGATGTAATCGGGTTTTTGTGTTGACTTCATTCCTGGCCTTAAGAAGATAGGTCTCCCTAAATCGCGGTATGAGGGGAGACTGACTGGAAAAGGCACGCTTGGAAGGGACTCAATAATATGCATGGACGGATATTCTTGGTCTCAAGCACACTACACAGTTCTACAGAACTCTACCTTGGTGACCCCGTATGTCGAGAACACAAGAACAGTCTATGCTCCAAACACCCGGAGCAGTGCGACGACTTGATTACATGTGAACACATCAGGACTTTTAGTAGTTGGTTGGAAGCACGTATCAGAGGTGACAACACTGTTTGTGATGAGCTGTACTTGTTGTCCAGGGGACCATCTTTGACTGTATTGATTTGGAAACGATACGAGATAAATGGGAATACATTTTACACGATTGACCAAGATCAAAAGAGCACCAACCAAAACAGCGGTGTCCGCTTTGATGCAACAACCGAGAGGGGAAAGGACACATATTATGGTTACATAGTGGACATATGGGAACTTGACTATGGAGTAGATTTTAAGGTCCCTTTGTTTAAGTGCAAATTGGTCAATCTGTCAGGAGGCGGGATACAGGTAGACCCACAGTACGAATGACAACAGTGGATCTGAAAAATCTTGGGTACACTGACGAACCATTCGTCCTAGCCAATGATGTGGCACAGGTTATCTATGTGAAGGACATGTCTACCAGACCGAGAAAGAGAAAATATAAGGAAGCGAATACATCATACGATGAGCCAAAGCGCCACATAGTTCTTTCAGGAAAAAAGGACATCGTGGGAGTGGAGGACAAGACAGACATGTCTGAAGATTATGAAAAGTTTCATGAAATTCCTCCCTTCAAAGTCAAGGCTGACCCCAGCATGCTGATAAACGATGAAGATTATCCATGGTTACGGCGCAATAAGCAAATGACACAAGGGAAGAAAAAGTGAAGACTTTCTCCCGCAACTATTATGATGATACCATGCCAACTTTGTAACTGACGAGTATGATACCATTGTCCGTTTTGTACATGCACATGCTATGTGGGTCAATTTATGATACCATGCCAACTTTCAACTTTTTCAGAGTTCATTTGAAATGCTTTAATGTCTTATAGTTCGGCCCTCGTAATAATTAAAAATAGAAACAATAAGTATTTTGTTGTAAGTAGAAACAAAATAAAATAAATAAAGCAAGAAAGAAAACAAAAAAAACAAAAAAAGTGTTTTCAAATTTGAAAACTAATGGCACTAACAGAAAGTTTATAATTTTCCTAAAACTAAAAGCAAAAACAATTAAAAAATAAAGCAAAAAACAAAAGAAAATAAATAATGCAGAAAACAAAAGAAAAAAACT
>NC_041381.1:30729004-30729585 GCF_002162155.2 Triticum dicoccoides | reverse complement strand
ATTAAAAAATAAAGCAAAAAACAAAAGAAAATAAATAATGCAGAAAACAAAAGAAAAAACAACAACAATAAGTATTTTGTTGTAAGTAGAAACAAAATAAAATAAATAAAGCAAGAAAGAAAACAAAAAAAACAAAAAAAAGTGTTTTAAAATTTGAAAACTAATGGCACTAATAGAAAGTTTATAAGTTTCCTAAAACTAAAAGCAAAAACAATTAAAAAATGAAGCAAAAGACAAAAGAAAATAAATAATGCAGAAAACAAAAGAAAAAACTTGAAAATAAATAAATATAGCAACAATAAGTAAAGAAAACAAAAAAACAAAAAAATGCCTCCTACTGGGCCCCCACGGCCTGAATACGACTAGAAACCCTATTATGGGCCAGGATTCAGGCCCGCATTAGGCCCAGAAGGCCCATCAGGCAAAACAATATTAAGTAGGCCCGAAAGCCTGCGGTGGAGAGAAGCTCGAGAGGGGTGCGGCAGTGGGGCTTATAAACCACTGCGCGCCCCTCTCGACTAGCGAGGTGGGACTAAACTTTGGCCCCGAGGCGGGCAGCACAGAGGCCTTTGGTCCCGGTT
>NC_041381.1:30699153-30727909 GCF_002162155.2 Triticum dicoccoides | reverse complement strand
AACTCTCGAGGACACCCAAAACCTAGAGAGAAAACGATGTTGGTCTCCTACCCCCTCCCGCCGCGCCCCTACCCGACAAAATAACTCTCTCGAAGCGTTGTTGTGTCGAGGCGACCCCAAACCCTAGAGAAGCAGCGTCGAGGCCACTAACATGATTCCTTATTGTGATTAGCTGGCTAGTTCTACGTTTGCCACTAGTTCCATCTGTACCATATATAAACATGTTGTAAATATTTGCAGAAACTATGGATCATTGCCGAGACGAAGAAACAGAAGCGATATTGAGGGACATAATCGCAAATGGAAGGGATGAAGTTGCGTCATTTCTCATGGACACCGTTGTTGGTCAGCTGGAAGAACAGGGTGAAGAAGAGGGCTATGTTCATGATGGCTTCGGCCCATTAATGCCGGTACAAGAACAGGACTATGTTCATGATGGCTCTGGTGACACAATGGAGGAACAAGAAGGAGACCGTGCTGACTGCTCCGGTGACCGAACCGAGCCCGGCCAGGTATATATATATTAGTTAAGCATGTGCTGACTAGTTAATTGATGCTTCCATTGTTTTGGTATATGTACACATATTAATTACTCTCGTCTTTCTTCCTTATAATTTCTAGCCCTCCGGATCGAGCACAACTTCTGTAAGGAGATGAGGCCCGAAGAAAAAGTTGAGCTCGGATGAAAAATTTGAGATCATAGAAATCGCGCCCGACAGTGAACCGATTGAACCCATCCGGACAAGGAAGGCATTTTCTTCTCAGTGCAGGGTTCTTGTTAGGGAGAAGATCCCGATCAGCATCCAGCAATGGTATAAGCCTAATGAGGAAGACCCTGAGGTGTCTTATGTCAATGATATGCAGAAAGAATATCTTTGGACTGAGCTGAAGGCAAATTTCACCCTACTGCCAGAGGAGGATCCGGAGAAGCCAGTTAAAGAGGAATTAATCAAGTCTTGTGCTCTTAAGAAGATGGCAACCCTAATGAGGAGGTGGAGGAAAGAGCTGAACCAGTTTGTCAAAAATAAAAAGACACCAGAATTCATCGGCAAATATGAGAAGATCAAAGATCACTGGCTCGCATTTGTGGCCCACAAGACATCGGAAAAGAGTAAGAAGATGTCGGAGACAAACAAGAAAAATGCTGCGAAGAAGACGCTTCACCATCGCACGGGTTCAGGTGGCTACCTGCAAGCCCGGCCTAAGTGGTCCAAGGCTGAGAATGATCTGCTTCAAAAAGGGATCGAACCAGAGACAATGAGATGGCCAGACCGTTGCCGGACTTGGTTCTTCGGGTCTGGCGGAACCTTGGACCCTGCAACAGGGTTTTGCCAGTGGACGGACGAGCAACTGGAAATACCAGTCAAGAACCTTCGACACTATGTCGATGCAGTGCAGCGAGGGACGTTCCTTCCAAACAGGGAGAAGGACGAGCTCACAATGGCCCTTGGGAATCCGGAGCACCCTGGACGGACACGAGGCACGCCAGGCTCCATTCCATGGAAGGTTGGTTTTCCGGACACAGGGGGTTACAAAACCCACGAGAGGAGGAAGAAACTGGAGCAGGACCAACTGCAGGCGCTGCACGAAAGGGTAATGGGGCTAGAGGATCGAGAAGAGGAACGAGAATCAGCAAATCACAGCAAACGACCTGCCGAAGCTTCCCCCGAAGCTACCCCGCCATCTCAGCGGAGAAGCAGCGTGGCTTCCACCAAGCTGCTTCAGCCGGAGCATGTCTTGACGGCTCCTGCCAGCTATCCCGTGGATGATATCACGGAGTCTCAAAATTGCCACATGATGGCGCGATGGATGAATTTGAAGGTCAAGGCGGCTGTTGGCCAAGTTTATCCTAGTGGACCCGGCACAACTTATGACTGCCAGCCGATTCCAAAAGGATATGCTAAGGTGATGGTGGATGAAATAACGGACGGATTTGAGGACCTCGTGCTTGGCCACCCCACCGGTGAAGGGGAGACTAGGTTGGGTTCTGCTCTGAAGACTCCATGCCTATGGAAGAAGGAGCTCATCAACCTTCTGAACTGGACGCCTCCGCCTCCTCCTCCTGCTCCGGCGAGTCAAGGCACTCCACCTCCTCCACCGCCTCCTCCTCCGGCGAGTGACGATCAGGGCACGCGTGGCGGCACTCCGCCTCCTTCTCCGGCGCATGGCGGCACTCCGCCTCCTTCTCCGCCTGCGCCGGCGCTCCCGAGCAGCCAGCAGCATCCTCCTTCTCCGCCTCGCCAGCAAGGGCGGAAGAGACCCGCCGCTGCACCGGCTGCTCCGGCACGTCGTACTCCTTCTCCTCCGCCTCGTAAGCAAGCACGAAAGAAGACAGATGCCGCAGCCGCTCCGTCTGCTCCGGCGTCTAGCAGCACAACCAGAGGCGGGAGGCAATACAAATACGGTCCATCATCTCTCAAGCCTCTAGAGAAGTTACCGTATGAGAGGTCCGAGGAGGAAAACGATACGACTGTGTGGACCCACGTGAAGGAGTTCTTTGAAGGGGTGAAAGCAAAGAGACATCCACCTCCGGAGGAGAAGGTAGATCCGTTGAAAGCAAAGCGCACTATCGATGCCCTGAGGAAACCACCAAAGTCTCCGCCGAGAACCAACTATGAGCGCATTACTGAACATACATATCTCCAAGCCCAGCGGTCGGGAACTACTGTCAGTGCTAAAAGGTTAAAAGAACGAGCAAAGGGGAAAAAATTGCCCAGCTCGGCAAACAAGCATAACAATCGTGCCCCCCGCTCAATGTGTCTAATGCTCCGGGGACGGTGGCCGGTTATGGCAATCTTGACGATTACCTGCCTGACGATGCACTTCCTGATTTCTTGGAGGTGGACGAACACAGATACGAGTACGGGAAGCCTCTCATCAAAGATGAAAAATCTCTGACAACAATGATGCGAAGATTCCATAATTGGTACATGGAAACCTGCAGAGATTCTGAGGGTAAGAATGCTTTGTATCTGCATATTAAAGAGGAGCACGATCTCGTTGCAAATGATCTGTTGACTGTTCCATTTGATGAGTTCTTCGCGTTCTTCAATCAAAAGGCCCTCGATAAACTAATGGTCTTTTGCTACTGTCTGTAAGTACTATTTCTGTCATTAAGTCTCTATATATAGCTCGGCTCTTTCATTTCATGTATTTATAATTAATTATCCTCAATATATTATGCAGATTGAAGATCGTCGAGTGCAAAAACCAAGAAATTTATGATATTGGGTTCATTAACACAAATATCATAGATGAATTTCTGGTTAAAAAGGACATCAAAGAGGCCGAGGACAACGTGCTATAATCGTTGATAAAAAATCAAAACAAAGATACCATACTCTTTCCTTACAACGGCAAGTGAGTATTATTGTCGTGTGCATATTCGGTTTCCCTTATTACTCGAGCGAGGTTATAGTAATGTAACTGATGAGTTATGCATGCGTGCGCAGGTACCACTATATTCTTCTGGAGATTAAGCTTGAGCGTGTACTAGTAACCGTCTTAGACTCGAGACGGAAAGATCGCAAATCCTATGCGGACATGACTGAAATGCTCAGCAGGTAAGTTCAATCGATCATTATCGCACCATATCGGCAAGTTTTTGTTCATTTCCTGATATCTCAAGTAATAATAATTATTTTTTTTGTCTTGCAGGTTTTGGAAACAGTTCACCGCAGAAGCTCCGGGACTGCCGAAGGAGCTGCGATATACATACCCGAAAGTAAGTACTAATGGCTAGCTAGTTGCGCGCATCTCCCGTTGATTCTATAGCTATACTTTCATTAATGCCATTTATAACGCTTCATTATCAGTTTGATTGACCTCTATTTCTCATAAAGTGCTTGTGGCAGGAAGAAGGGAATGATTTCTGTGGATACTACGTGTGCGAGTTCATCCACAACACGACTTTGAAAAACAAGCGGGGCTACTCTCAAAGACAATATGAAGTGCGTAAGCAATAATATTCACAATTTCATTTTATTACACCATCATTTCTGTTGAGTTTCATTCATATATATGTATTAATTAACCCCCTTCTTTAAATTAGACGTGGCAGATGCGGAATGAACTCCTAGAACCAGATCGCATGAAAGCAATTCAAGAGGAATTGGCGGGATTCTTTCTTGACCACGTCATCAATAAATTCGGAGAATACCATGTGGAAATTGATTTCAATTGCTAGGGGATTGTAATTATAAGAGATCTTATACATATTGTACATGCATGTATGTAGCCAGTAGCGTCAGATACTTGTTGTTCGACCAATCTCTCAGAGAAAGAGAGAGGTCGATCGATCACTTCTCTCGGTATGCATGAACTTCTGTACTGAATGGTTCTCTCGATCACTTATGTATATATAGTACGTAGATTCGACCAAGCACGGACATAAGAGAGGACACTTCTCTCTATTAATTAGCTAGCTAACACAATATCTGAAACACGTAAATTAACCCCCCAAAACCCCCAATCCCCCCCTCTTCTTTCAAAAAAAAAAACAAAAACCCCAACCAATGGAATGCTGACGCGTGGATGCTTTTTGGTCATGGTTGGTGCCACCAACCGGGACCAAAGGCCCCCTGACTGGGCTCGGCGCACAGAGCCACGTGGAGGCACATTAGTCCCGGTTTTTGTTTGAACCGGGACTAATGGGTGGAAGTATTAGTAACGGCCCATTAGTCCCGGTTCATGAACCGGGACTAAAGGCCCTCACGAACAGTGACTATTAGGTGTTTTTCTACTAGTGAACTAAACCAAGGAAGATGTGGTACTATTCAGGCAGAACATGATAATCTGGAAAAGGTTCTACGGTACTAATTACAAAGGGTCCGAGCACTTCACAAGCATTATATCCCAAGAGAATGCTGCTTAATGTGAAACGATGGGACATATACATAACTTTATGTTGTTGATGTCCCACAAAAGAGGTGCTTGCAGGTAAGGTACTGCAAGCAGGTATCCTCATATGAAGTATTTTTTCTGAATTTGTATTTTTTAGTTTTTCCCATAATTTTATTATTTTTCTGAATTTCGTTTTTTGAACCCATTTTAGTTAAATCTTCAGAATTTCCGAATTTGTTCCCTTTTCAAAAATATTCGGAACTTTTAAATTTCATTCCTTTTCCAAATTTGTTCGAAATTCAAAAAAAAATCGAATTAGAAAAACCATTACAAAATTGTTTGTCAATTTTTATAAAATTATTTGCATTTTCTAAAATATTTGAAATTCGAAAAATATTCCTGTTTGCTGAAATGTTCACAAATTCAAAAAAATGTTTGTGATTAAAAACACATTATTGAAAAAGGTTTTGAATGTTCAAAACAAGTTTCCATTTTTAGAAACTGTTCACAAATTCAAAAAATGCCAGTTTCTCCGCCTTAAAAATTTCCAGTTTTCAAAAAAATGCTTGTGAATTTCAAAAAATCTTACTATTTCAAGTTTTGTTTGCCTTTTTCTAGAAATTAACGATTTTTAAAAAAATGCTTGCATTTTTTATAAAAAAAATAGGAGGTCACCACAACCTTAACAAGGACGCAGACCTAAAGTAAAAAAAGGCACGAGTTGGGTAGTGGCCGCCACTCCGATCAACCCCACTACTATAAAGATCTCGCGAGCCAAACATGATCAGTGAGAACACCACATATCTCCGCTCTGTCGCCCCACTGTTCTGGAGACCGTTTTCATGGACATCAATTATCTCTCCGGATGCTTCTTGCAAAAAAAATCTCTTCCGTTGCAATGCACGGGCATATGTGCTAGTAGAAGAAAATATTCCATGGCCACATATTTCGACCTGGACCGTGACTCCAAGATAGACTACACAAATATCAAGAAAGTTCTTGATGATGATCTCCCCGGCTATGCCAAATCTGGAGGCACCTTCATCAAGCCAGTTCGTAGGCGGTACGGCGCGCACGTGTTCGCCCACAATACAAAGTTCTCCTGCATCAAGCAGCCGCCTGGCGGTCAGAAGGATGCCTACTACGCCCTCCATCACATGCGGGCGATCGTACGGGAGCATCATCACCTTCTGCTACCAGATAATCTCAAAGAATGGGCCGCGAGCTTGTCTGCAATCCAGGACGCGTACATCAGACAAGAATTCTTTCGCATCCAGTCAGAGTTTGCGGAAATTATCCATCAAGATGTCCTTCATACCTCGGGGCAGTTCTATCTCAGATATCGACCATTCAACAGTGAGATAAACAGAACGCTACAAATGCAGGCTGACAACGCCCGCGATTTCATCACCATTACGACAGACGGCGTCTTCATCCACGCTCCGGTCCCATGAGTCGAGTCGAAAGTAGTGATGCTATGTGTAGTTCTGAAACATTGATTGGCTCATGTTGTAATTAAAACTTTAATGAACTTGTATGTCTCTTTCGTTTGGACAGTCGTTCAACTTAGATGTAATCGATGCTATTTATTAGTAGGACCATGAATCGTGCTATTAATGTCTTGCTTTTCTCTTCCGATCCTTTTGTTGCATACTTATATATTGCTTATGTACCGTCTGTTGTTTGGCTTGTGCATAGAGATGCCGTCGTATGTCGTGTACAAGGGTAAGGTTCCCGGAGTCTACGACGACTGGGAGGAGTGTCGGAGACAGGTTCACCGTTTCAGCGGTAACAGTTACAAAGGGTACACCACTAGGGTGGAGGCGGAATCTAGATACGCCCGCTATCTAGCGAGAGAGAGGAGGGAGCGTTGGAGGAACCGGATGAAGACTAGTTTCATCACGATGATGCTCATCGTGATGACCGCAGCTCTCTTCTATGTGATGGTAGTTTAGATGATCGATATCGACTTGTAATGTGAAGACAAACTCGCTACTCGCGGTCTCGAGACTTGTAATGTTCTATCTTTGTTCAGTCTTCTGAATTCGGAGACTAATATGATGAATTGTATTCGACTAATCTTCTATTGTATTCGATGAATCTGCTGTTGTTGTGTGGTGTTGTCTAAATTCTGTCCAATAATATATTTTGTAACTTGTGAAAATATCCGAAAAGAACAAAATAATAATCCGTAATCTTCTATATCTAAATAGGGGCACCCCACTAGCTGATTTTTCTGCGATCATGTGAAGCCACGTCATCTGAATTTTTATAACCGTTGATCCAGTATGCCTCTATGGCCTACAACCGTCTGATCAGAAGTTGGCTAAATTACCATGTCTTGCCACCGCCAAGTGAGAAATACCGATTCGTTCCTTTCAGGCCGCCCCGCTCGCTGCCTGCTTCCTCCGTCTCGATTCATTTTGGTTGGGCTTTACACGTTGTACGTGGGCCATTCATCGTTGGTGTAATCTGGATGTTCTAAGCCCATGAAAAACAATCAGTAGCGAATTAGCCCATGTTCCTCTTCCCCATTGTGTGTCCAGCTACCGTGGCTTCCCCTATCGTCTTCCCATCCTCCATAATACAGCCGCCGCCCACTCCACCAGCCAGACACCGCCCCAAGCCATTCCAACGACATGGCCAACACTCCCCGTCCAGTTCAACAACCTCCCGGCCAACCGCTGCCCACCCTGATGCTCTACTAGCACAAGCCATCACCTGTGCTTCCCCTGCTCTCCCCGGCCAGCCGTCACCGCTAGCCATTCCCGCAACCACGACCGACGATCCACCGACAAGCTTCCTCTCGACAGATGTGCATTCCAGCCGCCGCAATTATGGATTCCTCTGCCACGACTAATGCCCCCCTTGGCCAGCCGCCGGCACGCGCTGACGGCCACCATGTCAGCCATGGCCGCTTGGCCTTTCGCTGTTCCATAGATGTGCATTAACTCTGTCACATTCGTTCATCTTCCCGCTGCCGCTTTTATTGCCACCACTATCTCTTCTGTATCCACGACGGACACTCTTCTGGCCACGAATGCACATGAAACAGAGTCAATCACCACACCATTCATTGCCCCTAATTATCTCAGCCTCCACTACCCTGCAATTTTGTAAAAAGACTATGTATAAAACCACTCTGTACTACTCCCTCCGTTCCCAAATAATTGTCTTTCTAGCCATCGCAAATGGACTACAACATACGGATGTATGTAGACATGTTTTAGAGTGTAGATCCACTCATTTTGCTCCGTATGTAGTCACTTCTTGAAATCTCTAGAAAGACAATTATTTAGGAACGGAGGGAGTACCATTCTTATCCACCAGGCACGCATGTTTACATCCTCATGGGGGAACGGGCCTTGCCCTCGAAGCTGCACACTTTATATTTTCAGCTACCCCTAATTTTTCTATCCTCAAGCTTATGCTTTCCATTTTCTCAGATTGTGCTCGGGATCAAAAGGTGCTCGGCTTTTTGCTTCATAGGCCACTTGCTGCTCGGATTGGATTCATTTCTTTGTAGATCTCCTGCTACTCGTGACGGTACACAAGCGTTTATCCCTGTTGAATTATTTAGACTTGATGAGCATATGTACGTTCTATTTGTTTCTGTGCATCTTTGTATTTTCCCCTTTGAAGTTGTATTTTTTAGTTTTTCCCATAATTTTATTATTTTTCTGAATTTCTTTTTTTGTACACATTTTAGTTAAATCTTCAGAATTTCCGAATTTGTTCCCTTTTCAAAAATATTCGGAACTTTTAAATTTCATTCCTTTTCCAAATTTGTTCGAAATTCAAAAAATGTTCGAGTTAGAAAAACCATTACAAAATTGTTTGTCAATTTTTATAAAATTATTTGCATTTTTTAAAATATTCAAAATTCGCAAAGTATTCCTGTTTGCTGAAATGTTCACAAATTCAAAAAAATGTTTGTGATTAAAAACACATTATTGAAAATGGTTTTGAATGTTCAAAACAAGTTTCCATTTTTAGAAACTGTTCACAAATTCAAAAAATGCCAGTTTCTCCGCCTTAAAAATTTCCAATTTTCAAAAAAATGCTTACGAATTTCAAAAAATCTTACTATTTCAAGTTTTGTTTGCCTTTTTCCAGAAATTAACGATTTTAAAAAAAATGCTTGCATTTTTTATAAAAAAATAGGAGGTCACCACAACCTTAACAAGGAGGCGGACCTGAAGTAAAAAAAGGCACGAGTTGGGTAGTGGCCGCCACTCCGATCAACCCCACTACTATAAAGATATCGCGATCCAAACATGACTAGTGAGAACACCACATATCTCCGCTCTGTCGCCCCTCTGATCTGGAGACCGTTTTGATGGACATCAATTATCTCTCCGGATGCTTCTTGCAAAAAAATATCTTCCGTTGCAACGCACAGGCATATGTGCTAGTAGAAGAAAATATTTCATGGCCACGTATTTCGACTCGGACCGTGACTCCAAGAGAGACTACACAAATATCAAGAAAGTTCTTGATGATGTTCTTCCCGGCTACGCCAAATCTGGAGGCACCTTCACCAAGCCAGTTCGTAGGCGGTACGGCGCGCACGTGTTCGCCCACAATACAAAGTTCTCCTGCGTCAAGCAGCCGCTTGGCGGTCAGAAGGATGCCTACTACGCCCTCCATCACATGCGGGTGATCGTACGGGACCATCATCACCTTCTACTACTAGATAATCTCAAAGATTGGGCCGCGAGCTTGTCTGCAATCCAGGACGCAGACATCTGACAAGAATTCTTTCGCATCCAGTCGGAGTTTGCGGAAATTATCCATCAAGATGTCCTTCGTATCTCGGGGCAGTTCTATCTCAGATATCAACCGTTGAACAGTGAGATAGACACAACGCTACAAATGCAGGCTGACAACCCCCGCGATTTCATGACCATCACGACAGGCGGCAGCTTCATCCACGCTCCGGTCCCATGAGTTGAGTCGAAAGTAGTGATGCTATGTGTAGTTCTGAAACATTGATTGGCTCATGTTGTAATTAAACTTTAATGAACTTGTATGTCTCTTTGGTTTGGACAGTCGTTCAACTTAGATGTAATCAATGCTATTTATTAGTAGGACCATGAATCGTGCTATTAATGTCTTGCTTTTCTCTTCCGATCCTTTTGTTGCATACTTATATATTGCTTATGTATTGTCTGTTATTTGGCTTGTGCATAGAGATGCCATCGTATGTCATGTACAAGGGTAAGGTTCCCGGAGTCTACGGTGACTGGGAGGAGTGTCGGAGACAGGTTCACCATTTCAGCGGTAACAGTTACAAAGGGTACACCACTAGGGCGGAGGCGGAATAGATACGCCCGCTATCTAGCGGGAGAGAGGAGGGAGCATTGGAGGAACCGGATGAAGCCCAGTTTCATCGCGATGATGCTCATCGTGATGACCGCAACTCTCTTCTATGTGATGGTAGTTTAGATGATCGATATCGACTTGTAATGTGAAGACAAACTCGCTACTCGCGGCCTCGAGACTTGTAATGTTCTATCTTTGTTCAGTCTTTTGAATTCGGAGACTAATATGATGAATTGTATTCGGAGACTAATCTTCTATTGTATTCGATGAATCTGTTGTTGCTGTGTGGTGTCGTCTAAATTCTGTCCAATAATATATTTTGTAACCTGTGAAAATATCAGGAAAAAAATAAATAATCCCTAATCTTCTATATCTAAATAGGGGCACCCCACTAGCTGATTTTTCTGCGTTCACGTGAAGCCACGTCATCTGAATTGTTATAACCGTTGATCCAGTATGCCTCTATGGCCTACAACCGTCTGATCAGAAGTTGGCTAAATTACCATGTCTTGCCACCAACAAGTGAGAAATACCGATTCGTTCCTTTCAAGCCGTCCCGCTGGCTGCCTGCTTCCTCCGCCTCGATTCATTTTGGTTGGGCTTTACACGTTGTACGTGGGCCATTCATCGTTGGTGTAATCTGGATGTTCTAAGCCCATGAAAAACAATCAGTAGCGAAGTAGCCCGTGTGCCTCTTCCCCATTGTGTGTCCAGCTACCATGGCTTCCCCTATCGTCTTCCCAGCCTCCATAATACAGCCGCCGCCCACTCCACCAGCCAGACACCGCCCCAAGCCATTCCAACGACATGGTCGACACTCCCCGTCCAGTTCAACAGCCTCCCGGCCAACCGCTGCCCACCCTGATGCTCTACTAGCACAAGCTATCACCCGTGCTTCCCCTGCTCTCCCCGGTCAGCCGTCACCACTAGCCATTCCCGCAACCACGACCGACGATCCACCGACAAGCTTCCTCTCGACAGATGTGCATTCCAGCTGCCGCAATTATGGATTCCTCTGCCACGACTAATGCCCCCCTTGGCCAGCCGCCGCCACGCGCCGACGGCCACCATGTCAGCCATGGCCGCTTGGCCTTTCGCTGCTCCATATATGTGCATTAACTCCGCCACATTCGTTCATCTTCCCGCTGCCGCTTTTATTGCCACCACTATCTCTTCCGTATCCACGACGAACACTCTTCTGGCCACGAATGCACATGAAACAGCCTGAATCACCACACCATTCATTGCCCCTAATTATCTCAGCCTCCACTACCCTGCAATTTTGTAAAAAGACTGTGTATAAAACCACTCTGTACTACCATTCTTATCCACCAGGCAAGCCTGTTTACATCCTCATGGGGGAACTGGCCTTGCCCTGGAAGTTGCACACTCTATATTTTCAGCCACCCCTAATTTTTCTATCCTCAAGCTTATGCTTTCCATTTTCTCAGATTGTGCTCGGGATCAAAAGGTGCTCGGCTTTTTGCTTCATAGGCCACTTGCTGCTCGGATTGGATTCATTTCTTTGTAGATCTCCTGTTACTCGTGACGGTACACAAGCGTTTATCCCTGAATTGAATTATTTAGACTTGATGAGCGTATGTACGTTCTATTTGTTTCTGTGCATCTTTGTATTTTTCCCCTTTGAAGTTGTATTTTTTAGTTTTTCCCATAATTTTATTATTTTTCTGAATTTCTTTTTTTGTACACATTTTAGTTAAATCTTCAGAATTTCCGAATTTGTTCCCTTTTCAAAAATATTCGGAACTTTTAAATTTCATTCCTTTTCCAATTTTGTTCGACAAAAAATGTTCGAATTAGAAAAACCATTACAAAATTGTTTGTCAATTTTTTTAAAATTATTTGCATTTTTTAAAATATTCGAAATTCAAAAAATATTCCTATTTGCTGAAATGTTAACAAATTCAAAAAAATGTTTGTGATTAAAAACACATTATTGAAAATGGTTTTGAATGTTCAAAACAAGTTTCCATTTTTAGAAACTGTTCACAAATTCAAAAAATGCCAGTTTCTCCGCCTTAAAAATTTCCAATTTTCAAAAAAATGCTTGTGAATTTCAAAAAATCTTACTATTTCAAGTTTTGTTTGCCTTTTTCTAGAAATTAATGATTTTTTTTAAAATGCTTGCATTTTTTATAAAAAAAATAGGAGGTCACCACAACCTTAACAAGGGAGGCGGACCTGAAGTAAAAAAAAGGCACGAGTTGGGTAGTGGCCGCCACTCCGATCAACCCCACTACTATAAAGATCTCGCAAGCCAAACATGACCAGTGAGAACACCACATATCTCTGCTCTGTCGCCCTACTGTTCTGGAGACCGTTTTGATGGACATCAATTATCTCTCCGGATGCTTCTTGCAAAAAAAAATCTCTTCCGTTGCAACGCATGGGCATATGTGCTAGTAGAAGAAAATATTCCATGGCCACGTATTTCGACCTGGACCGTGACTCCAAGATAGACTACACAAACATCAAGAAAGTTCTTGATGATGTTCTCCCCGGCCACGCCAAATCTGGAGGCACCTTCACCAAGCCAGTTCATAGGCGGTACGCCGCACACGTGTTCGCCCACAATAAAAAGTTTTCCTGCGTCAAGCAGCCGCCTGGCGGTCAGAAGGATGCCTACTACGCCCTCCATCACATGCGGGCGATCGTATGGGACCATCATCACCTTCTGCTACTAGATAATCTCAAAGATTGGGCCGCGAGCTTGTCGGCAATCCAGGACGCGGACATCTGGCAAGAATTCTTTCGCATCCAGTCAGAGTTTGCGGAAATTATCCATCAAGATGTCCTTCGTACCTCGGGGCAGTTCTATCTCAGATATCAACCGTTGAACAGTGAGATAGACACAACGCTACAAATGCAGGCTGACAACCCCCGCGATTTCATGACCATCACGACAGACGGCGGCTTCATCCACGCTCCGGTCCCATGAGTCGAGTCGAAAGTAGTGATGCTATGTGTAGTTCTGAAACATTGATTGGCTGATGTTGTAATTAAACTTTAATGAACTTGTATGTCTCTTTGGTTTGGACAGTCGTTCAACTTAGATGTAATCGATGCTATTTATTAGTAGGACCATGAATCGTGCTATTAATGTCTTGCTTTTCTCTTCCGATCCTTTTGTTGCATACTTATATATTGCTTATGTATTGTCTGTTGTTTGGCTTGTGCATAGAGATGCCGTCGTATGTCGTGTACAAGGGTAAGGTTCCCGGAGTCTACGATGACTGGGAGGAGTGTCGGAGACAGGTTCACCGTTTCAGCGGTAACAGTTACAAAGGGTACACCACTAGGGCGGAGGCGGAATCTAGATACGCCCGCTATCTAGCGGGAGAGAGGAGGGAGCGTTGGAGGAACCGGATGATGCCCAGTTTCATCGCGATGATGCTCATCGTGATGACCGCAACTCTCTTCTATGTGATGGTAGTTTAGATGATCGATATCGACTTGTAATGTGAAGGCAAACTCGCTACTCGCGGTCTCGAGACTTGTATTGTTCTATCTTTGTTCAGTCTTTTGAATTCGGAGACTAATATGATGAATTGTATTCGGAGACTAATATTCTATTGTATTCGACGAATTTGATGTTGCTGTGTGGTGTTGTCTAAATTCTGTCCAATAATATATTTTGTAACATGTGAAAATATCAGAAAAAAATCCGTAATCTTCTATATCTAAATAGGGGCACCCCACTAGCTGGTTTTTCTGCGTTCACGTGAAGCCACGTCATCTGAATTGTTATAACCGTTGATCCAGTATGCCTCTGTGGCCTACAACCGTCTGATCAGAAGTTGGCTAAATTACCATGTCTTGCCACCGCCAAGTTAGAAATACCGATTCGTTCCTTTCAGGCCGTCCCGCTCGCTGCCTGCTTCCTCCGCCTCAATTCATTTTGGTTGGGCTTTACACGTTGTACATGGGCCATTCATCGTTGGTGTAATCTGGATGTTCTAAGCCCATGAAAAACAATCAGTAGGGAAGTAGCCATAGTGCCTCTTCCCCATTGTGTCCAGCTACCGTGGCTTCCCCTATCGAATTCCCAGCCTCCATAATACAGCCGCCGCCCACTCCACCAGCCAGACACCGCCCCAAGCCATTCCAACGACATGGCCGTCACTCCCCGTCCAGTTCAACAGCCTCCCGGCCAACCGCTGCCCACCCTGATGCTCTACTAGCACAAGCCATCACCCGTGCTTCCCCTGCTCTCCCCGGCTAGCCGTCACCGCTAGCCATTCCCGCAACCACAACCGACGATCCACCGACAAGCTTCCTCTCGACAGATGTGCATTCCAGCCGCCGCAATTATGGATTCCTCTGCCACGACTAATGCCCCCCTTGGCCAGCCGCCGGCATGCGCCGACTGCCACCATGTCTGCCATGGCCGCTTGGCCTTTCGCTGCTCCATAGATGTGCGTTAACTCCGTCACATTCGTTCATCTTCCCGCTGCCGCTTTTATTGCCACCACTATCTCTTTCGTATCCACGACGGACACTCTTCTGGCCACGAATGCACATGAAACAGCCTCAATCACCACACCATTCATTGCCCCTAATTATCTCAGCCTTCACTACCCTGCAATTTTGTAAAAAAGACTGTGTATAAAACCACTCTGTACTACCATTCTTATCCACCAGGCACGCCTGTTTACATCCTCATGGGGGAACTGGCCTTGCCCTGAAAGCTGCACACTTTATATTTTCAGCCACCCCTAATATTTCTATCCTCAAGCTTACGCTTTCCATTTTCTCAGATTGTGCTCGGGATCAAAAGGTGCTCGGCTTTTTCTTCATAGGCCACTTGCTGCTCGGATTGGATTCATTTCTTTGTAGATCTCCTGCTACTCGTGACGGTACACAAGCGTTTATCCCTGAATTGAATTATTTAGACTTGATGAGCATATGTACGTTTTATTTGTTTCTGTGCATCTTTATATTTTTCCCCTTTAAAGTTGTATTTTTTAGTTTTTCCCATAATTTTATTATTTTTCTGAATTTCTTTTTTTGTACACATTTTAGTTAAATCTTCAGAATTTCCGAATTTGTTCCCTTTTTTAAAATATTCGGAACTTTTAAATTTCATCGCTTTTCCAAATTTGTTTGAAATTCAAAATATGTTCGAATTAGAAAAACCATTACAAGATTGCTTGTCAATTTTTATAAAATTATTTGCATTTTTTAAAATATTCGAAATTCGAAAAATATTCCTGTTTGCTGAAATGTTCACAAATTCAAAAAAATGTTTGTGATTAAAAACACATTATTGAAAATGGTTTTGAATGTTCAAAACAAGTTTCCATTTTTAGAAACTGTTCACAAATTCAAAAAATGCCAGTTTCTCCGCCTTAAAAATTTCCAGTTTTCAAAAAAATGCTTGTGAATTTCAAAAAGTCTTACTATTTCAAGTTTTGTTTGCCTTTTTCCAGAAATTAACGATTTTTCCAAAAAAACGCTTGCATTTTTAATAAAAAAATAGGAGGTCACCACAACCTTAACAAGGAGGTGGACCTAAAGTAAAAAAAAGGCACGAGTTGGGTAGTGGCCGCCACTCCGATCAACCCCACTACTATAAAGATCTTGCGAGCCAAACATGACCAGTGAGAACACCACATATCTCCGCTCTGTCGCTCCACTGTTCTGGAGACCGTTTTGATGGACATCAATGTAACTCCCTCGATGCGGCTATATCTCCCACGTGTCGAAGCACGACTTAGAGGCATAACCGCATTGAAAGCAATGTCACAAGTGAGGTAATCTTCGCACAACCCATGTAATACATAAGGGAAAAGATACATAGTTGGCTTACAGTCGCCACTTCACACAATACATAAATAAACATCCATCATCCAGATTACACTCAAGGTCCGACTACGGAACCAAAATAAAAGAAGACTACCCCAAAAGCTACACAGATCCCCGATCGTCCCGACTGGGCACCTCTACTGATCATCTGGAAACGATACATAGTATCGACCAAGAGCCTCGTCAAATTCCCACTTCAGCTCAGTTGCGCCATCTGCGCCAGTATCCTCGGCACCTGCATCTGTTTTGTTAGAATCTGTGAGTCACGAGGACTCAGCAATCTCACACCCGCGAGATCAAGACTATTTAAGCTCATAGGTAGGAAAGGTGTAATATGGTGGAGCTGCGGCAAGCATTAAGCATATATGGTGGCTAATATACGCAAATGAGAGCGAGAAGAGAAGCAACGCACCGGTCGAGGAGCTAGAAGCGATCAAGAAGTGATTCTGACACTACTTACGTCAAGCATAACACAAACCGTGTTCACTTCCCGGACTCCGCCGAGAAGAGACCATCACGGCTACACACTCGGTTGATGCATTTTTAAAGAGGTCAAGTGTCAAGTTATCTACAACCAGACATTAACAAATTCCCATCTGCCTCATAACTGCGAGCACGGCTTTCAGAAGATTATATACCCTGCAGGGGTGTCCCAACTCAGCCCATCACAAGCTCTCACGGTCAATGAAGGAATAGACCTTCTCCCGGGAAGACCCGATCAGTCTCGAAATCCCGGTTCGCAAAACATTTCGACAATGGTAAAACAAGACCAGCAAAGCCGCCCGATGTGCCGACAAATCCCGATAGGAGCTGCACATATCTCGTTCTCAGGGCAACACCGGATGAGACATCCTACAAGTAAAACCAACCCTCAAGTTTCCCCGAGGTGGCCCCGCAGTCTACTCAGTTCGGACCAACACTCAAAGGAGCACTGGCCCGGGGGGGTTAAAATAAAGATGACCCTTGGGCTCGCGAAAACCCAAGGGAAAAGGGCTTAGGTGGCAAATGGTAAAACCAAGGTTGGGCCTTGCTGGAGGAGTTTTATTCAAAGACAACTGTTAAGGGGGTCCCATAAATCACCCAACCGTGTAAGGAACGCAAACTCAAGGAACATAACACCGGTATGACGGAAACTAGGGCGGCAAGAGTGGAACAAGTCACCAAGCATAAGGCCGAGCCTTCCACCCTTTACCAAGTATATAAGGTGCATTAATTTAAACAGGAGATATTGTGATATCCCAAAATATCCGTGTTCCGACCAGGAACAAACTTCATCTTCACCTGCAACTAACAACGCTATAAGAGGGGCTGAGCAAAAGCGGTGACATAGCCAAACAATGGTTGCTAGGATAGGTTGGTTAGAGGTTTGACATGGCAATAGGTAGGCATGGTAAACAAAGGCAGGCAGGGCTAACATAGCGAAAGAGCGAATACTAGCAAGCAAAGATAGAAATGATTTCGAAGGTATGGTCATCTTGCCTGCAAGGTTCTCAGAGTTGTCGAAGGCTGGATCCTCGTTAGCGTACTCAACAGGTTCCTCATGCACGTACTCGTCTTCCGGCTCTACCCAAAGCAAGAACACAAGCAAGGAACCACAATAAATCACGGTGCAATGCACAGACATCATGATGCAAAACATGTCATGATATGCGAGATGTGATATGCAGTGCATATGCGTGCTACGGAAGGAAAGATGATGAACAAGGCATCAACATGGCAAACCAAGTATGCCGCTGGAAAGATGAGATGATTTCGGTTGAAATCGATATAAAGTTCACCGGCAACGGATGCACGGTTTGCAAATGGCAAGCAAGACAAATATGGCACAAAGCTGCGATTAACAGCGCGATGCTACTTAGCATGCAACAAGAAACTATGCTACAGCACCCCAATATGAAAACAAAGCATATGGCAGTGATCTACAGGAGATGCTTTACAAAAGAGGAACACTGAACTACGGCTAATTCACATCATAACAGGTTCAAACAAGCATGAAGAAAGCGCAAAAAAAAATTAACAGGTTGGACATGGCATAAACAGCAGCACGAAGCAATGTTCAGAACAGGTTATCAACATGCTACAGGAACTTATAATAGCAAAATAAGACATGGCATGAATCTACTCAAAGCATAGATCAAAAGTCCGTTACTAACCATAAGCCAAAAAGGATCAGAAAATATGATGGCACCCACGTAAACATAGCAAGTTTCGTTAACAGATTTCAGCAAACAAAGCATGGCATTGAAATAATTATGAAGGCACCTTCGCGAGCTCGATGCACTCACTACAGAGCTCCTTATGATAAACTAAGCATACATCCATCAAGAAGGCATGTCATAGAAGCTATACATGGCAAGAAACAACATCATAGCATATCCCGACCAACTACCACAACCTCGGCCAAATTGAATAACATGTAAACAATCTGCCAGGAAACATTTTGAAGCAAAAGTAGAGCACGAAAATGACATGCTAGGCTACTCCATAATTGCAACCAGGACCATGGATGGATAGAGCAACACAATGTTTTCAAAACACCCTTACTGAAGTATCTCAAATAATGCATGGATCTCTCTGTAGCAACATGTTTACATGGCAACAAAATTACAGCAGAACAGGAACTAAAAACAGCGTTAACACGAAGCCTAGTTTGCATGCTTGTGCTAGTCACCACATTGCTCAAAAAAATACATGGTAAGCACCTATGTAAAGAAGACATAGCCTAGTTCAAAACACATTTAGGGACCAAGTCCATAGGATGCACACATCAATCATGGAAAAAATGACAAAAGAGCTCGTGCTGATTAGAATCTGAAACTAACAATATGAAGCCCTCTTCCAACAGCATTTAGGGCATCAAGATGACCTCAAATGCAAATGATGCAATGGAATGAAATGATGTACTCTTCGAGGCGAACAATTTGACATATTACACGCACGAAACGGAGCTACGGATGCAAAGATGTGATGCGATGAACATGCAATGATTTTACCAGCAGATAAAAGACTTGGTGAAATAAACAGGGGGGAAAGAGGTCAACCGGTCCGATCTGGATCTGGATCTGGCGCGCGCGGTTCCTGAAGCGGCGGCGCGGCTTGCCGGAAGACAGGGACGACGGCGGCCGGAGGGAGGAGGACGAGGCCGGCGCGCTGGAGACGGCGGCCGGAGGAGAGGAAGGCGAGGCCGGGGCGCGCTGCTCCGGCCGGACCCTCGCCGGAGTCGGGCGGCGGCGACGCGGGGAGGTGGCCGGCGCGGGGAGTGGGCGACGGCGCGAGGAGATGGGCCGAGGGGGCCCGATCCGGGCCTCGCCGGGCCAGTGGCAGGGACTGGCGCGGCGGCGGCGCGGACGAACCAGGCGGCGACACGTGGCGGCGGCGGGGCGACCCGGACGTGTCCGGTGGCGACGGAAGGGGAATTCGCTAGGGTTTCGTCCGGAATTCGGGGGAGGGGTCTATATATAGAGGTAGAGGGAGCTAGGATTGTCCAAATGAGGTGCGGTTTTCGCCCACACGATCGTGATCGAACGACCGAGAGCATGGAGGGGAGTTAGATGGGTTATTGGGCTGATTTGAAGGGGTGTTGGGCTGCAACTTAAAAGAGGCCTTTGCAGGAGGGCGGTTAACCGTTGGAGTATCAAACGAGCTCCAAATGACCCGAAACTTGATAGGTGGTCTACCGGTGCTATACCAGGGCCACTTGGCAAGGCTCGGTCCATTCCGAGAACGTTCAACACCCGCACACGAAAGAAGACAAGAGGGGTGCGCCGGTGCATGTGGGAGTGTCGGATTGCGAAACGGACAACGGGGAAAAAGCTCAGATGCATGAGACGAACACGTATGCAAATGAGATGCACATGATGACCTGATATGATATGCATGACATGAATAAAATGCAAAAACAAAAGACAAAACCCAACCACGGAGGGAATATCATATCACATAGCCGAAAATGGCAAGAGTTGGAGATACAAATATGGAAAGCTACATCCGGGGTGTTACAACACTCCACCACTACAAGAGGATCTCGTCCCGAGATCTAGGACTGAAAGAACTCCGGATATTCAGAACGGAGGTGATCCTCGCGCTCCCAGGTGGCTTCTCGGTCGGAATGGTGTGACCACTTCACTTTCAGGAATTTGATTGACTTGTTGCGGGTCTTGCGCTCGGTTTCTTCTAGAATAGCAACGGGATGCTCATGATAAGAGAGATCTTCTTGGAGGTCGATCTCTTCGAAGTTGATAGTGCGCTCAGGAGTCTTGAAGCACTTACGAAGCTGTGACACGTGAAACACATCGTGCACGTTTGCAAAGTTGGATGGAAGCTCAAGTTGATAGGCGAGATCGCCACTTTTGCCAATGATCTTGAAAGGACCCACGTATCTAGGGGCAAGCTTCCCTTTGATACCGAAGCGAAGAGTGCCTTTCATTGGAGAGACGCGGAGGTAGACATGGTCTCCAATTTCAAAAGCCAAATCACGGTGCTTGCTATCATAGTAACTCTTCTGTCGCGATTGCGCGGCTTTGAGGTTCTCACGAATGACTTTGCACATTTCTTCGGCTTCTGTGATCAAGTCGTTGCCAAGAAGTTGGCGTTCACCTGTCTCAGACCAATTGAGAGGAGTACAACACTTTCTGCCATAGAGAATTTCGAATGGGGCCTTGCCCGAACTCGCTTGGAAGCTGTTGTTGTAGGAGAACTCGGCATATGGAAGACAATCTTCCCACTTCATACCGAAAGAGATGACACAAGCCCTGAGCATATCTTCAAGGATTTGATTGACTCGCTCGACTTGGCCACTTGTTTGAGGATGGAAAGCTGTACTGAAACGAATGTTGGAACCCATGGTCGTCTGGAAGGAGTCCCAGAACTTAGAAGTGAAGATGCTTCCATGATCTGAAGATATCAATTGTGGAATACCGTGCAAGGAGACAATTCTGGAGGTGTATAGCTCTGCGAGCTGAGCTGCTGTGATAGATTCTTTGATAGGAAGAAAATGAGCCACTTTGGTAAGCTTGTCAATGACAACAAAGATAGCATCATTTCCACGCTTGGACTTAGAAAAACCAGTCACGAAGTCCATCTCAATATGATCAAACTTCCATTCCAGAATAGCAAGAGGTTGGAGGAGACCAGCTGGTCGTTGGTGTTCTGCTTTCACTCTTCTGCAGACATCACATTCATTCACGAATTGAGCAATCTCTCGCTTCATTCGAGTCCACCAATACG
Organism: Triticum dicoccoides; assembly: GCF_002162155.2. Lineage (NCBI taxonomy): Eukaryota > Viridiplantae > Streptophyta > Magnoliopsida > Poales > Poaceae > Triticum > Triticum dicoccoides. Next base: position 30,706,690 of record NC_041381.1, on the reverse strand, counting down.
ACTGCTTGAGGTCATGGTACATCTTTGTACTTCCAGGATGAATGGATAGGAGGGAATTGTGTGCCTCATTCATAATGACCTTTCTCAGATCACCTTTTGGAACCACAATTCGATCCTCGAAGAAAAGAGTATCTTTGTCATCCAAGCGATAGCACTTGTATTTGGGAATGCCCTTGTCAATACCACGTTTCACCTTCTTCACCATGGTATCCAGGAGTTGTGCCTCACGAATTTGATCTTCCAAAGTAGGAGAGACTATGAGGTTGGCAAGAAAGTCTTGAGGAACAACTTGAAGATTCAGCTTGCGGAAGGCTTCACAAAGATCCGGTTGAAACGGCTTGAGAATTAGACTGTTGCAATAAGCCTTTCTGCTCAAAGCATATGCAATCACATTCGCCTTGCCAGGAGTATATTCGATACTCGGATTGTACTCCTGAATCATTTCGACCCATCAAGTTTGCCTGAGGTTAAGGTTGGGTTGAGTGAAGATATACTTGAGGCTCTTGTGATCGGTGAAAATGTCCACTTGCCTTCCCAATAAGAGATGTCTCCATGTTATCAATGCATGGACAACTGCCGCCAACTCAAGATCATGAGTGGGGTAGTTCTTTTCGTTGGGCTTCAACTGACGCGAGGTATAGGCCACAACTTTCTTCTCTTGCATCAACACAGCACCGAGACCTTGAAGGGAAGCATCACAGAAAACTTCGAATGGCTTGGATTCATCAGGAGGAGTTAAGACAGGAGCTGTGACTAGCTTCTCTTTGAGGGTGTTGAAAGCGACGTCACACTCAGGTGTCCAGACATACTTGACATGCTTCTGGAGGAGGTTGGAAAGAGGCTTTGCAATCTTAGAGAAGTTCTCAACGAATCTTCGGCAATAGCTTGCAAGACCGAGAAAACTGCGGAGCTGTTTGACATTCTGAGGAGGTTCCCAATTCAGAACTACAGAAACCTTTGCGGGATTAACAGCAATTCCCTTGGCGGAGATGATGTGGCCAAGATAAAGAACTTCATCAAGCCAGAACTCACATTTGGAAAACTTCGCATAGAATTGATGCTCTCTGAGCTTGTCGAGCACCAATCGCAAATGTTTGGCATGATCCTGCTTATTCTTGGAGAAGACCAAGATATCATCGAGATACACCAGAACACATTCATTGGTGTAGGGGTTGAAGATAAAGTTCATCATGCGAGAGAACGTTGGAGGAGCATTGACAAAGCCGAAAGACATGACAGTATATTCATAAGAACCATAGCTTGTTCTGAATGCTGTCTTGGGAATATCTTCTTCACGAATGCGAATCTGATGATAACCCATACGAAGGTCAAGCTTGGAGAATACTTTAGCCCCTTTGAGTTGCTCGAAAAGCTCATTGATGTTGGGAAGTGGATACTTGTTCTTGATTGTCTTCTTGTTCAATGGAGGGTAATCGACGCAAAGTCGGTCCGTGCCATCCTTCTTCTGGACAAAAAGAACTCCACAACCCCATGGGGAAGAACTCGGTCTGATCAAACCCAGAAGCTCTTGTTCATCGAGCTGCTTCTTCAATTCCTTCAGCTCCTTGGGTCCAAGCTTGTATGGACGCTTGCAAACGGGTTCTGTACCAGGCTCAAGATCAATAACGAACTCGACTGGCCGATGAGGAGGCATACCCGGAAGCTCTTCTGGAAAGACATCTTGGTACTCACAAACGACTGGAATCTGAGAAATAGCATCCAATTCGCCCTTCTCATTGAGAGAAAACAACCGAATGGTTTCATCGCGAGCAGCATAGATGATAACATCCTCAGAAGGGTGAGTCAATTGAATATGCCTGGCAGCACAATCAAGCTGAGCCTTGTGCTTAGAAAGCCAGTCCATCCCAAGAATTAGATCAATATCAGAGTCACCAAGAACCACTGGAGAAGACAGAAATTTATAGTCGCCCGTCTTGATAGAAACATCTGGAGCCACCAAACTGGAGCTCAACCGTTTACCCGGAGAAATGACAGCCATGGGTTTACCCAAATTTGAAGAAGTGAAATCATGCTTGGCAAAAAACGGTCTTGACATGAAACAATGCGATGCACCAGTATCAAATAAAACTTTTGCAGGAATATCATTAACTGGAAGATTACCGATGATCACATCTGAAGAATCCTCTGCCTGAGCTGCATTCAACATGTTGACCTTTGCAAACTTGAAATTATGCTTGACCACTGCATTGCTTGAAGATCTCATAGGAGGAGGAGGAAGGCGCCTTTGATTCAAGCATTTGTTCGCGTAGTGGCCTTTCTGCTGGCACTTGTTGCAAGTCACTTCTGAGAGCGGACGGTGATAAGGAGAACTTGACCTTGGAGCTTGAGACTAAGACTTGTTCTGATAGCTTGGGTTGGGTGGGTGGGAAGATCCACGAGCACCTGAGTTCTTCTGATGGTAAGGCTGACGAAACGGAGGAGGAGGAAGATAAAACTTCTGCTGCTTAGCTACCACTTGTGAGGAAGAAGAAGATTGCACTGCATCTCTGATTCTCTTCTTAGAAGCCTCACACTTGAGCTGAGCACCTTCTTGCTTGAGTGCCATATTGTAGAATTGATCAAACTGAGTAGGCTCAATAAGAACGAGAGCTAACTGCAGATCCTCTCTAAGGCCACCTCTGAACTGATAGATCATACTCTTCTCATCTGGAACATCCTGCTTAGCAAAGCGAGCAAGTTTCTGAAACTGCTTATTGTATTCATACACTGACATGTTGCCTTGCTTGAGATTGCGGAACTCCTCACGCTTGCTCTCAACAACACTGGTAGGAATATGGTGAGCTTTAAAGTCCCGACAGAAATCAGTCCAAGTAATCACTCGACCACCTCTGGAATCCTTGTATTGCTGGAACCAATCAGCTGCCTGATCCTTGAGCTGAAAAGAGGCGAACTTGACATAGTCCTCAGGTCTGACATTGCTGCATTCAAAATGCTTGTTGATATCCACGAGCCAATCATCGGCGTCTGTGGCCTCGACACAATAGCTGAAGGACTTCGGCTGATTTGCAAGGAATTGGTTGAGGGTTGGAAACTGAGGCTGATGATTGAACTGCCCTTGACCTTGGTTCCCTTGGTTGCCTTGGCCTTGGTTGCGCTCTTGCATGAGCTGGATCATCATCTGAGCATGGGCGTTAGAGGATGCCATCAAAGCTTGCCATGCCTCCAGAGGCAGAGGTGGAGGTGGAGGGTTCGCCTGACTCCCATCATTGCGATCCGGATTCTGACGCGTTGGCGGAGCCATCCTGAAGAGGGTGACATCCGTTAGCATCTTGATAGACAGATAGACAAGTTGAATCAATGGATAGAAATTGCAACATATAGTCTTCACAATAAACATTCGAACAAGGATGAACGAATGAATTCCCAAGTAAACGTCACACGTCCATTAAGGTGATAAGCCACTTGAATAGAGATTGATGAATGAAATAAACAAGGTAAAACTGGAACAAATAAGTGGTAAGGATTACCCAATCACAAACCAAATATCTGCGGGAAGAAATGCTAGAGCTACTTGAAACCCACCTATAAACTCCCGAAACTTTCTGGTTATGCAATCTGGTGCTGGGGATACAGGGGAAGCACAATATCTCACCCAAACTAACAATCCCTACATCCAGCTATATCCATCCGTCAACACATAACCAAGAAACCTTCGGAAATCGTGTACCTCAACCTTCGAAAAGCATCCGTTATACGAGTTATGGCAATACTCCCGAGCTCGCCCCAGTACTGGGTTATCGGGGTTATCTCACCAACAACTGCATAAAAGAGATTTTCGATGTCGGCAAATCTCAGGTATTCCAGAACTGCAACGATAAAATTGTGACGACAACACCTCGGAGCTCAACTCCCCGGGACACTGCCACAACCCCTAAATGTCAGGAGGCACCAAGAACAATGTTCTCGTCACAAAACCATCGGAACGATTCCAAGATACCCGCGTGATCCTAAATTTTTTTGAGTAATTTGAGAAGAGGATAGTCAAAACAACTACGTCAGGATACCTCACCAGAGCGACGAAGGGACTGACGAGTAAAAAGAATCCTACTCTCCGATATATATAATCCTAAGACTAAAAACATTTTTGGTCTAGACTCAACATCGCCAGCAAACAATCAAGCAGGGGGGCTCCTAAGTCGGGGATGGCCCTGATTACCAACTTGTAACGCCCTCGATGCGGCTATATCTCCCACGTGTCGAAGCACGACTTAGAGGCATAACCGCATTGAAAGCAATGTCGCAAGTGAGGTAATCTTCGCACAACCCATGTAATACATAAGGGAAAAGATACATAGTTGGCTTATAGTCGCCACTTCACACAATACATAAATAAACATCCATCATCCAGATTACACTCAAGGTCCGACTACGGAACCAAAATAAAAGAAGACTACCCAAAAAGCTACACAGATCCCCGATCGTCCCGACTGGGCACCTCTACTGATCATCTGGAAACGATACATAGTAACGACCAAGAGCCTCGTCAAATTCCCACTTCAGCTCAGTTGCGCCATCTGCGCCAGTATCCTCGGCACCTGCATCTGTTTTGGTAGAATCTGTGAGTCACGAGGACTCGGCAATCTCACACCCGCGAGATCAAGACTATTTAAGCTCATAGGTAGGAAAGGTGTAATATGGTGGAGCTGCGGCAAGCACTAAGCATATATGGTGGCTAACATACGCAAATGAGAGCGAGAAGAGAAGCAACACGCCGGTCGAGGAGCTAGAAGCGATCAACAAGTGATCCTGAAACTACTTACGTCAAGCATAACACAAACCGTGTTCACTTCCCGGACTCCGCCGAGAAGAGACCATCACGGCTACACACTCGGTTGATGCATTTTAAAGAGGTCAAGTGTCAAGTTATCTACAACTGGACATTAACAAATTCCCATCTACCTCATAACCGCGAGCACGGCTTTCAAAAGATTATATACCCTGCAGGGGTGTCCCAACTCAGCCCATCACAAGCTCTCACGGTCAACGAAGGAATAGACCTTCTCCCGGGAAGACCCGATCAGTCTCGGAATCCTGGTTCGCAAAACATTTCGACAATGGTAAAACAAGACCAGCAAAGCCGCCCGATGTGCCGACAAATCCCGATAGGAGCGGCACATATCTCGTTCTCAGGGCAACACCGGATGAGACATCCTACAAGTAAAACCAACCCTCAAGTTTCCCCGAGGTGGCCCCGCAGTCTACTCAGTTCGGACCAACACTCGAAGGAGCACTGGCCCGGGGGGGTTAAAATAAAGATGACCCTTGGGCTCGCGAAAACCCAAGGGAAAAGGGCTTAGGTGGCAAATGGTAAAACCAAGGTTGGGCCTTGCTGGAGGAGTTTTATTCAAAGCGAACTGTTAAGGGGGTCCCATAAATCACCCAACCGTGTAAGGAATGCAAACTCAAGGAACATAACACCGGTATGACGGAAACTAGGGCGGCAAGAGTGGAACAAGTCACCAGGCATAAGGCCGAGCCTTCCACCCTTTACCAAGTATATAAGGTGCATTAATTTAAACAGGAGATATTGTGATATCCCAAAATATCCGTGTTCCGACCAGGAACAAACTTCATCTTCACCTGCAACTAACAACGCTATAAGAGGGGCTGAGCAAAAGCGGTGACATAGCCAAACAATGGTTGCTAGGACAGGTTGGTTAGAGGTTTGACATGGCAATAGGTAGGCATGGTAAACATAGGCAGGCAGGGCTAACATAGCGAAAGAGCGAATACTAGCAAGCAAAGATAGAAATGATTTTGAAGGTATGGTCATCTTGCCTGCAAGGTTCTCAGAGTTGTCGAAGGCTGGATCCTCGTTAGCGTGCTCAACAGGTTCCTCGTGCACGTACTCGTCTCCCGGCTCTACCCAAAGCAAGAACACAAGAAAGGAACCACAATAAATCACGGTGCAATGCACAAACATCATGATGCAAAACATGTCATGATATGCGAGATGTGATATGCAATGCATATGTGCTACGGAAGGAAAGATGATGAACAAGGCATCAACTTGGCAAACCAAGTATGCCGCTGGAAAGATGAGATGATTTCGGTTGAAATCGATATAAAGTTCACCGGGAACGGATGCACGGTTTGCAAATGGCAAGCAAGACAAATATGGCACAAAGCTGCGATTAACAGCGCGATGCTACTTAGCATGCAACAAGAAACTATGCTACAGCACCCCAATATGAAAACAAAGCATATGACAGTGATCTACAGGAGATGCTTTACAAAAGAGGAACACTGAGCTACGGCTAATTCACATCATAACAGGTTCATACAAGCATGGAGAAAGTGCAAAAAAAAATTAACAGGTTGGACATGGCATAAACAGCAGCACGAAGCAATGTTCAGAACAGGTTATCAACATGCTATAGGAACTTATAATAGCAAAATAAGACATGGCATGAATCTACTCAAAGCATAGATCAAAAGTCCCTTACTGAACATAAGCCAAAAAGGATCAGAAAATATGATGGCACCCACGTAAACATAGCAAGTTTCGTTAACAGATTTCAGCAAACAAAGCATGGCATTGAAATAATTATGAAGGCACCTTCGCGAGCTCGATGCACTCACTAAAGAGCTCCTTATGATAAACTAAGCATACATCCATCAAGAAGGCATGTCATAGAAGCTATACATGGCAAGAAACAACATCATAGCATATCCGGACCAACTACCACAACCTCGGCCAAATTGAATAACATGTAAACAATCTGCCAGGAAACATTTTGAAGCAAAAGTAGAGCATGAAAATGACGTGCTAGACTACTCCATAATTGCAACCATGACCATGGATGGATAGAGCAACCCAATGTTTCCAAAACACCCTTACTGAAGTATCTCAAATAATGCATGGATCTCTCTATAGCAACATGTTTACATGGCAACAAAATTACAGCAGAACAGGAACTAAAAACAGCATTAACACGAAGCCTAGTTTGCATGCTTGTGCTAGTCACCACATTGCTCACAAAAATACATGGTAAGCACCTCTGTAAAGAAGACATAACCTAGTTCAAAACACATTTAGGGACCAAGTCCATAGGATGCACACATCAATCATGGAAAAAATGACAAAAGAGCTCGTGCTGATAAGAATCTGAAACTAACAATATGAAGCCCTCTTCCAACAGCATTTCGGGCATCAAGATTACCTCAAATGCAAATGATGCAATGGAACGAAATGATTTACTCTTCGGGACGAACAATTTGACATATTACACGCACGAAACAGAGCTACGGATGCGAAGATGTGATGCGATGAACATGCAATGATTTTACCAGCAGATAAAAGACTTAGTGAAATAAACAGGGGGGAAAGAGGTCAACCGGTCCGATCTGGATCTGGATCTGGCGCGCGCGGTTCCCGAGGCGGCGGTGCGGCTCGCCGGAGACGGGGACGACGGTGGCCGGAGGGAGGAGGACGAGTTCGGGGCGCGCTGGAGACGGCGGCCGGAGGAGAGGAGGGCGAGGCCGGGGCGCGCTGCTCCGGCCGGACCCTCGCCGG
>NC_041381.1:30659360-30699040 GCF_002162155.2 Triticum dicoccoides | reverse complement strand
AGAGCGGGCGACAGCGCGAGGAGATGGGCCGGGGGGGCCCGATCCGGGCCTCGCCGGGCCGGCGGCGGGGACTGGCACGGCGGCGGCGCGGATGAACCAGGCGGCGACACGTGGCGGCGGTGGGGCGACCCGGACGTGTCCGGCTGCGGCCGGACGTGTCCGGTGGCGGCGGAAGGGGAATTCGCTAGGGTTTCGTCCGGAATTCGGGGGAGGGGTCTATATATAGAGGTAGAGGGAGCTAGGAGTGTCCAAATGAGGTGCGGTTTTCGCCTACACGACCGTGATCGAACGACCGAGAGCATGGAGGGGAGTTAGATGGGTTATTGGGCTGATTTGAAGGGGTGTTGGGCTGCAACTTAAAAGAGGCCTTTGCGGGAGTGCGGTTAACCGGTTGAGTATCAAACGAGCTCCAAATGACCCGAAACTTGACAGGTGGTCTATCGGTGCCATACCAGGGCCACTTGGCAAGGCTCGGTCCATTCCGAGAACGTTCAACACCCGCACACGAAAGAAGACAAGAGGGGTGCGCCGGTGCATGTGGGAGTGTCGGATTGTGAAACGGACAACAGGGAAAAAGCTCGGATGCATGAGACGAACACGTATGCAAATGAGATGCACATGATGACCTGATATGATATGCATGACATGAATAAAATGCAAAAACAAAATACAAAACCCAACCACGGAGGGAATATCATATCACATAGCCGAAAATGGCAAGAGTTGGAGATACAAATATGGAAAGCTACATCCGGGGTGTTACAATCAATTATCTCTCCGGATGCTTCTTGCAAAAAAAAATCTCTTCCGTTGCAACGCACGGGCATATGTGCTAGTAGAAGAAAATATTCCATGGCCACGTATTTCGACCCGGACCGTGACTCCAAGATAGACAACACAAATATCGACAAAGTTCTTGATGATGTTCTCCCCGGCTATGCCAAATCTGGAGGCACCTTCACCAAGCCAGTTCGTAGGCGGTGCGGCGCGCACGTGTTCGCCCACAATACAAAGTTCTCCTGCGTCAAGCAGCCGCTTGGCGGTCAGAAGGATGCCTACTACGCCCTCCATCACATGCGGGCGATCGTACGGGACCATCATCACCTTCTGCTACCAGATAATCTCAAAGATTGCGCCGCGAGCTAGTCGGCAATCCAGGACACGAACATCAGACAAGAATTCTTTCGCATCTAGTCGGAGTTTGCGGAAATTATCCAGCAAGATGTCCTTCGTACCTCGGGGCAGTTCTATCTCAGATATCAATCGTTCAACAGTGAGATACACACAATGCTACAAATGCAGGCTGACAACATCCACGATTTCATGACCATCACGACAGACGGCGGCTTCATCCACGCTCCGGTCCCATGAGTCGAGTCGAAAGTAGTGATGCTATGTGTAGTTCTGAAACATTGATTGGCTGATGTTGTAATTAAACTTTAATGAACTTGTATGTCTCTTTGGTTTGGACAGTCGTTCAACTTAGATGTAATCGATGCTATTTATTAGTAGGACCATGAATCGTGCTATTAATGTCTTGCTTTTCTCTTCCGATCCTTTTGTTGCATACTTATATATTGCTTATGTATTGTCTGTTGTTTGGCTTGTGCATAGAGATGTCGTCGTATGTCGTGTACAAGGGTAAGGTTCCCGGAGTCTACGACGACTGGGAGGAGTGTCGGAGACAGGTTCACCGTTTCAGCGATAACAGTTACAAACGGTACACCACTAGGGCGGAGGCGGAATCTAGATACGCCCGCTATCTAGCGGGAGAGAGGAGGGAGCGTTGGAGGAACCGGATGAAGACCAGTTTCATCGCGATGATGCTCATCGTGATGACCGCAGCTCTCTTCTATGTGATGGTAGTTTAGATGATCGATATCGACTTGTAATGTGAAGACAAACTCGCTACTCGCGGTCTCGAGACTTGTAATGTTCTATCTTTGTTCAGTCTTCTGAATTCGGAGACTAATATGATGAATTGTATTCGAAGACTAATCTTCTATTGTATTCGATGAATCTGCTGTTGCTGTGTGGTGTTGTCTAAACTCTGTCCAATAATATATTTTGTAACCTGTGAAAATATCAGAAAAGAAAAAAAAAATAATCCCTAATCTTCTATATCTAAATAGGGGAACCCCACTAGCTGATTTTTCTGCGTTCACGTGAAGCCACGTCATCTGAATTGTTATAACCGTTGATCCAGTATGCCTCTGTGGCCTACAACAGTCTGATCAAAAGTTGGCTAAATTACCATGTCTTGCCACCAACAAGTGAGAAATACCGATTCGTTCCTTTCAGGCCGTCCCGCTGGCTGCCTGCTTCCTCCGCCTCGATTCATTTTGGTTGGGCTTTACACGTTGTACGTGGGCCATTCATCGTTGGTGTAATCTGGATGTTCTAAGCCCATGAAAAACAATCAGTAGCGAAGTAGCCCGTGTGCCTCTTCCCCATTGTGTGTCCAGCTACCGTGGCTTCCCCTATCGTCTTCCCAGCCTCCATAATACAGCCGCCGCCCACTCCACCAGCCAGACACCGCCCCAAGCCATTCCAACGACATGGCCGACACTCCCCGTCCAGTTCAACAGCCTCCCGGCCAACCGCTGCCCACCCTGATGCTCTACTAGCACAAGCCATCACCCGTGCTTCCCCTGCTCTCCCCGGCCAGCCGTCACCGCTAGCCATTCCCGCAACCACGACCGGCGATCCACCGACAAGCTTCCTCTCGACAGACGTGCACTCCAGCCGCCACAATTATGGATTCCTCTGCCACGACTAATGCCCCCCTTGGCCAGCCGCCGGCACGCGCCGACGGCCACCATGTCAGACATAGCCGCTTGGCCTTTCGCTGCTCCATAGATGTGCATTAACTCCGTCACATTCGTTCATCTTCCCGCTGCCGCTTTTATTGCCACCACTATCTCTTCCGTATCCACGACGGGCACTCTTCTGGCCACGAATGCACATGAAACAGCCTCAATCACCACACCATTCATTGCCTCTAAATATCTCAGCCTCCACTACCCTGCAATTTTGTAAAAAGACTGTGTATAAAACCACTCTGTACTACCATTCTTATCCACCAGGCACGCCTATTTACATCCTCATGGGGGAACTGGCCTTGCCCTGGAAGCTGCACACTTTATATTTTCAGCCACCCCTAATTTTTCTATCCTCAAGCTTATGCTTTCCATTTTCTCAGATTGTGCTCGGGATCAAAAGGTGCTCGGCTTTTTGCTTCATAGGCCACTTGCTGCTCAGATTGGATTCATTTCTTCATAGATATCCTGCTACTCGTGACGGTACACAAGCATTTATCCCTGAATTGAATTATTTAGACTTGATGAGCATATGTACGTTCTATTTGTTTCTGTGCATCTTTGTATTTTTCCCCTTTGAAGTTGTATTTTTTAGTTTTTCCCATAATTTTATAATTTTTCTGAATTTCTTTTTTTGTACACATTTTAGTTAAATCTTCAGAATTTCCGAATTTGTTCCCTTTTCAAAAATATTCGGAACTTTTAAATTTCATTCCTTTTCCAAATTTGTTCGAAATTCAAAAAATGTTCGAATTAGAGAAACCATTACAAAATTATTTGTCAATTTTTATAAAATTATTTGCATTTTTCAAAATATTCGAAATTCGAAAAATATTCCTGTTTGCTGAAATGTTCACAAATTCAAAAAAATGTTTGTGATTAAAAACACATTATTGAAAATGGTTTTGAATGTTCAAAACAAGTTTCCATTTTTAGAAACTGTTCACAAATTCAAAAAATGCCAGTTTCTCCGCCTTAAAAATTTCCAGTTTTCAAAAAAATGCTTGTGAATTTCAAAAAATCTTACTATTTCAAGTTTTGTTTGCCTTTTTCCAGAAATTAACTATTTTTTAAAAAAATGCTTGCATTTTTTATAAAAAAATAGGAGGTCACCACAACCTTAACAAGGAGGTGGACCTGAAGTAAAAAAAAGGCACGAGTTGGGTAGTGGCCGCCACTCCGATCAACCCCACTACTATAAAGATCTCGCGAGCCAAACATGACCAGTGAGAACACCACATATCTCCGCTCTGTCGCCCCACTGCTCTGGAGACCGTTTTGATGGACATCAATTATCTCTCCGGATGCTTCTTGCAAAAAAAATCTCTTCCGTTGCAACGCACGGGCATATGTGCTAGTAGAAGAAAATATTCCGTGGCCACGTATTTCGACCCGGACCATGACTCCAAGATAGACTACACAAATATCAAGAAAGTTCTTGATGATGTTCTCCGCGGCTACGCCAAATCTGGAGGCACCTTCACCAAGCCAGTTCGTAGGCGGTACGGCGTGCACGTGTTCGCCCACAATACAAAGTTCTCCTGCGTCAAGCAGCCGCCTGGCGGTCAGAAGGATGCCTACTACGCCCTCCATCACATGCCGGCGATCGTACGGGACCATCATCACCTTCTGCTACCAGATAATCTTAAAGATTGGGCCGCGAGCTTGTCGGCAATCAAGGACGCGGACATCAGACAAGAATTCTTTCGCATCCAGTCAGAGTTTGCATCAGCCTCGGATCAAGTGGCGCCTGGAGACAGCGACGTGGCGGCAGCCGACTGCGTGACGACAGGCGACAGTGCGCCAGGCGACTGCGCTGGGCCTAGGTCTTCACCATCCGCCAATCCCGTGTCTCCTGAAGGCACACGGACCGGGGCGCCTCCCACGTCGGTTTCTGCATGCGCGCGTCCACCTCACGTGGTGGCGGGGCCCACACCTGCGCGGGCCGATGCGTCTCTGGATTCGCCCCAGGCTGCTGTCCATCTGGCGCCTGCGGGGCTGGTCGTTGCTGCTGGCGGCACCGGATCCCAGATGGATCTGGCGGCGGCGTCGTCTTCCGCGCCCGACACGGGATCCCACGAGGATTCTCCTGCGCGCTCGTCTGCATGCGTCCCGCCCGGATCTTCTGTGGCCACCAGATCTTCTGCTCCGCTTGTGCATACAATGACGACGCGCACATGAGATCACACTCGAAAGCTGTTGCAACGTACTGATGGTACTGTCACGTACGATCCGTCTCGTCGTGCATTCCTAGCCCTGCGGGAACCAGCTGATCATCGAGAAGCGGTCTCATCTCTAGAATGGCGGCTGGCCATGAACCTTGAGCTCGATGCTCTCCGGCAGAATGGCACATGGACTTTGTTACCTCCTCCTCCCCGTGTCAACATTATTGATTGCAAATGGGTGTTCAAAATCAAACACAAACCGGATGGAACTGTTGACCGTTACAAGGCACGTCTGGTCGCAAAGGGGTTCAAACAACGCTATGGCTTGGACTATGACGATACGTTCAGCCTGATTGTTAAACCTGTTACTGTGCGACTGGTTCTCTCCATTGCAGTTTCTCGTGGATGCTGTTTGCGATAGTTGGACGTTCAAAATGCTTTCCTTCATGGCATTCTCCAAGAAGAAGTATCCAGGCGCCAACCTCCTGGTTTTGTGAACCCCTCGGTGCCTCATCACTTGTGCAAACTTCGCAAGGCTCTCTATGGACTCAAACAGGCTCCTCGAGCTTGGTATTCTCGGCTGAGTTCTAGGCTCCAACAACTTGGTTTTGTAGCATCCAAAGCTGACACGTCCCTCTTTGTCTACAACCGGAGTGGTGTTACCATCTTCATGCTTGTGTATGTCGATGACATTATTGTGGCCAGCACCTCTCCTACTGCTACTACCAAGTTACTTGCCGAGCTCCAAGCCTCTTTTGCTCTCAAGGATCTCGGCTCTCTGCATTATTTTCTTGGAGTACATGTGGCGTCATCACCAGGGGGAATTGTTCTATCTCAGCAGAAGTATATCAGTGATATTCTTCGTCGTGCCAACATGGAGAATTGTAAAGTCTCTACCACGCCCATGTCCTCCAGTGAGAAAATTAGCAAGGACAGTGGATCACCACTTTCTCAGAATGATAGCACCAAGTATCGCAGCTTGGTTGGAGCTCTCGAGTACCTAACACTCACGAGGCCAGACATTTCTTTTGCAGTTAACCATGTTTGTCAGTTCCTTCATACACCTATGACTGCACATTTTCTAGCAGCAAAGAGGATTTTGAGATACTTGAAGTATGCTCACAGTATGGGCCCGTCTATTCGAAAGTCACCCTCCATGCTGCTAAGCTGTTTTTCAGATGCATACTGGGCTGGATGCAGTGATGACCGCCGATCCACAGGTGGCTTTGCAGTCTTCCTGGGACCTAACCTTGTCTGGTGGAGTTCATGAAAGCAAGCTATGGTGTCTAGGTCAAGCACGGAGTCTAAATATAAGGCACTTGCGAATGGAACAGCCGAGGTGATATGGATACAGTCGGTCCTTGGTGAACTTAGGGTCTTTCTCTCTCGACCTCCTGTTTTGTGGTGTGACAATGTAGGAGCCACCTATCTATCTGCGAATCCGGTATTCCATGCCAGAACCAAGCACATAGAAGTGGACTTCCACTTTGTTCATGAACGAGTTGCAGCCAAGGCACTTGATGTTCGATTCATATCCTCCAAGGAGCAAGTTGCAGACATATTCACAAAGCCTCTAGCTGAGGTGTCGTTTGTTTCAAATAGGCATAATCTGAATCTTTGTATTGGAAGTTCAGATTGAGGGGGAATGTTAAACTGTATAGTTCTCATATACGGTTAGTATCTAGGGTTGTAGTTATCTTGTATAACAATCTGTACTTATCCTTATGTAAACCCTAGCGGCAACCCTAGAGGTGCCCTATATAATGATCCTGAGACCACCGCATTAGGTGTGTCAATCCAATCTCTTTTTCCCTTGCTTCCCAAGTACTACGTGTGTTGAATCATGGATCCCATCCCAGTGTGTAGTATGTGTGTCAGCGAGATGGGGATGGAGATGAGATGTGATGAGATGGAGGACCTTGTCGGCGGCGGAAGCGTGGTGGTGGTGGGAGCGGGCATGCCCTCCGCCCTTCTTGTTCTGGCCGACGGGGCGGACCTGCTTAGGCAGGTCCGGGGCGGCGGCGGCCGCGGAGGGGGGCACGTGCACGATGTCGGCGCGCTTGCGGCGCAGGTAGCCGGCGAGGAAGACGAGCGCGACGGCCCCGCCGAGCAGCACCGAGAGGAGCGGCATGGAGAGCACGGAGTGCACGCCGTGTCCGTCCGCGCGTCCGGCCCAGCACGCCACGAGGGAGACGGCGAGCAGGAGCAAGGGCAGGCACGGGGCGACCAAGCTCCAGTAGGGCGGGGGAGGCGGCAAAAGATCTCGGTTTGGCGGTCGTGGGCGATGGGCGGCGGGCGGTGGAGGCACTCCTCCCTAGGTCAGGCTGTGTGTGTCGATTTGGTCCTCGATCTGGTTTCAGACTACGGGTCGAAACGGTCTGAGACCAGTTGGTTCCTGTCCAGACTGGGCCAACCCAGTCCAACAATTGTTAGAGCCCAGATCAAATTGAACTGATTTAGAGACTTAGCCCATTTCGTCCAATCCAAAAGCAGCCCGGTATGAAAACTGACTGAAACTCTGGTTTCAGTCTAAACCATTCCCAACACGTGGCTACAGTGCAGACGTATCAGGCAGAAACCCTTCGCCTGGCACGGCACTATAGCCACGTGGCCCATGACGACACCTACGTCAGGCAGGGCCATGCCCCCACGAGGACAGTCGGTATGGCCCGCAGGCGGCGGGCCCCACCAGTCCGCGTGTACCAAAAGATGGCAAGGCCTGAGCAGGCAGCCTCAAGGGAAGGCCGGCTCCTAGCAGGCAGTCGCCCCTCCCCTTTGAGTATGTGCACAATTAACCAGAGGTGACGGGGTGTGGCTACAGTGATCGCCCGCCAGGCGGCGGTACTGTAGCCACGCGCCCCCGACCAAGCCATCGTCATCAGGAGCAATGCTACAGTGAAACCTGGTCTCCCTGGTGTGCAGACAGCGGGCCCTACCTGTCGGCCGAGTTCACGGCAGCCAGCGGGACCCACCAAGCGGCGGGCCCCAGCAGCCGGCGAAGAATCCACAGCCTAGGGACACTGACGGCCGGGTCCCAGGACTAGCCAGATTACCATTGTACCTCTGGGGGTAGGCCTATATAAACCCCCCAGGGTCACCCATGCAAAGGGGTCAGCCCTTTAGATCAGCCTTCTTCCCCTCTAGCCCAAACAGCTCAAGGAGCACCCTTGTACTTGCTATTGATCATAGTGATGCAGAGACCTCGCAGAGCAGAATTAAGGGTGTTATCTCCACGGAGAGCCCCGAACCTGGATAAGACCCGATGTCATTTGCGGTCTTGCCTACTCTCGCTTCTAGAGCCCGGCAACGTTCTATTGACCCCCTACATGATTAGCCACCCATTGGCATATGTCGAGGAAATACCATGACACATAAGAAAAAAATAGAGAAGAAAAAATAAACCAAACAAAAAAATGGAGAAGAAAAAAGAAAACAAAAATGTAGAATGAAAAAAACCATGAAAAAACTAAGAGAAACCAAAAGAAATATGAATTATAATAACGAAAATGTGTGAACTTGTGTGTTACCATTGGACTCATGATTTTCGTTCATTCTTTGTGTGTGAACTTGGAATTTGTTTCAATTTGTTTCAGGAGTATTACATTAAGAAGGTCTCCGTCTGTGTGGAGCTTTGTCTTTCAGGAGTTAACTACTACTTACTTGATTGTAACTTGAATATTCAGACAGAAATTGGTTCAGTCAAGAGTCACTCATGACGTTAACTACGTGGTGATATGCAAACGCTTCCGTCGATTCAACCAGCAGCCAGAGTTCTACGTGCTGAAATTCAGTCATGGTTTGGTTAGTTGCAAAACGGGAACTTGTAACGTAAACTACTCATGTTGAGGTTTCGCTGGGCTCTTTTCCCTTTATTGTTATTCAGATTTCATTATGAGATACAACAATTGTGAAACCCTGCCTTTTGTTTGACAATACAATCTATATCATCATCAATATAAAAAGACCCAAAGAGGCATATCTAACATATCTCAGTCATTAAATCAGGTAATCCAACGACTCAGCATGCTTCAATGGTGAGCTCTCAACACGTTTAGCATACAATTAATATCATACCAAATATTAATTTGAGTGTTACGAATTTACCAGTACTAATCAGTATCCCAAACCGACGAAAAATGGCTCCTGGGGACGCGACTGGACCGATTTTCAATCGCCGGTGCCAAAAAAACGGCTGAAGGGGGCGCGGCTGGAGATGCTCTAACATTCATCTGCCAAACGCAGCCTCGGTTTTGTTTTTGAGCAGCCTCAGTGGTTCCCTAAAAACGCATCGTGTTCTTGAGAAAAAAAAAGTATATCTGGGCCCGAATTTCCGGGACGCATCTCCAAGCCCGAACACCAGCCCAGATGGCGCAGCCCACGAGAAGCCCACCCAGCCGGCCACCACGACTGACTCAACCCAACCCCAACCCACCCCACAGCCACTCCTCTTCTTTCCCCTCACCTCCCCCCGTCCACGCCGCAACGCAACAAGAGAGAGAGAGAATCAGATCTTGGCGGACTCGAATCCAATCCAATCCAATCCAAGGCGGAGGTCGAGATCAAAGCCACCGGAGATGAAGTTCTTCTCGGCGTTCGACCCGTGGCCGGTGTTCTTCCGCCGGGAGTGGGGCCGCACCTGGCCCTTCCTCGCCGGCTTCGCCGTCACGGGGACCCTCATCACCAAGATGACCGCCGGCTTCACCGAGGAGGACCTCAAGAACTCCAAGTTCGTCCAGGCGCACAAGAACAAGTAGTCGCCGCCCGCCCGGCCCGTCCGCCGCCAGGTATCCTCCCCTTCATCGTTCGATCCGTCCTTGGGTAGATAGATGCATCCGTGGATCTGCCGGCTCCTTGTTCTCGTCGTAGATCTGGGGTAGAGGGGGTAGAGGGGCGTTCGATTCGCCTTCGCGCGCACGTAGTATATGGCTGGTGACGGAGTCTTGATCGTTGGTCGTCAGAAGGGCTGCGGCGATTGCGGGGAATCGGTAGAGCCGTTTCGGATCTGGAGGAGCATGAGGGAGACGCAGCACGAGGTGTCTGTGTTTGAGAAATGCTTCTGTGATTAATTGAGCGCTGCATGATCCGTGGAACGTCGGATCACTTGAACCGATTAGGCAACGGATCCGCAGTGTGAGTTGACCCTAGTAGAGGAATGGGCATCAATCTGTGGGATGAGAGGGGAAGGGGGTGCATGAGGCGGACACAACACGATGGTTTTCTGTTGAGAAATGGTACTGTAATTTGTACACTTCCATCAATACTCCAGAATCTTAGTCATATGGTTGTGGACCTGCTCCTAATTTGTGCAGCCTCTGTTATTCTTTAGAAACTAAGCATACAAGAGAATTATTGTTTCAGCAGCTAAGGGCTATTTCTGTTTTGTAAGCTGTAGTGACGCAAAAAGGATTCAATGTCCCTAGTATCTTGTAGCCTATGGCAGAACTGCCTGACCCACTGATGACGATAGCACCCTTGTTTCGGAGTTATCTCTTACCACATTAACGATTTAGAGCACTACCTTCTACTACTGTTTATGTGGACACTCTAGCTCTTTTGCTTCTATGATGTTGTTATCTTATCCTGTGTTCACTCTGGTCCCATTTTCTTAAATTATCATCATTTCTATTTAGTGTGGAGAAAGTTCAGTTGGTAAACCAACTGGCTCTTTATATTATAACGATTGCTTCTATATACCAAAATATAACAAGTAGATGATCTTCCTTGTGCCAAAATACTGGAATGCATTGAGACGTATCTTGCTACATGTGAAACTCTGTTTGGTCTTCTATATATATGATGAGCCTTTCTGTAGGATTGAACTGTTATGATCATATGAATATATATACCTTGGTTACTGCAGGGAATTTTAGCTGTGTTGATGTTAAGAGTTTTCATTTGTAACTGTTAAAATGTGCAAATCACTTTGGATTAATTCTTGCTGTGGCAATGAATACCTATGACTGCTATCAAGTTTGCCCTTTGTAGTTTGCTATCAAGTTACTGAATGCTCAACATTACTCTACTGGCAGGTCACAGGGGCAGCAGCTGAGTTACCGGCATGTGTCCTTGATGCGGCGAGCCAATCCCCACGCTCACTATTGTGATTGAACTTTCTGTTTTTTGTTCGAATCCAACTGCGTGCATTTTTGCCGCTCTGGTTTGTAATGTAATAAGCGACATTTGAATCGTCGAATCCAAGAAAAAAAACGGCTTCGGATAAAGTAGCTGCCATGGGTCACTCTGTCTATGCACAATGAAGACGCTCTCTGTTTCGTTTCGCAGATCTGTTACCGTGTGTGCTTCGCTTTATTCCAGTGTTTGTTTTGGTAGTCGATGCCGCTGATTACTGCCATTGGTCGTTAAGAGCATTTACTTGCTTACGCTGGTTGAATCTTAATTACTGGATCTCAGGAAAAGCTTGATCAACTTGATGATCTCCAATCAAGTTCAATTCTACTTGAGTTTACGATTGTCAAGTAAGTTAATTTCTAGTCATGCCTCCCAGGCGCCCATGCATGGAAAAGAATTTGAACACTGCAAATAATGTAGCCATATGTTTCCAAAATACATGAAGTGTAAGGTATGTACCTAGTCTATCCAAGATACAACTATGGCCGTTGTTTGTTTATGAACTTGCTACTTGCTCCCTTTGTTCCAAAATAGATGACCCAACTTTGTACTAAAGTTAGTACAAAGTTGAGTCGTCTATTTTGGAACGGAGGGAGTAGGTGTTTAAAATTTTAAAACTTATAGAGCGTCTTCATTGTGTCAATTTGAAAGACCAATCACATTACTCATACTACATCTAGAAAAAGGTGCCGATACTGTGCGGTTATGCACTCCTTGTGGTTTACAATAATATTAGTACTAGGCTACAAAACATAGGCAGAGTTACCCGCTTGCATCCTCAACAAGGTGAGCCACTTCTTTGTGTTTCTTTTTTGCCCCATACACAAGAGCCGGGTTTCAATATCATCAAATAACGAATCAACAGTATATGAGTAGCAAGCATCCATGCGCAACGAAAACACACTTACCCTAGGTGTTCAAGGTTTCACTTACACGGCTAACAGTGAAATTGTCTGAAAATAAAGATGGAATAAGCAAAAGCAAGACGAGGAGGTAGTGAAAATTAAAAACTTTACATGACTACCCTCAAAAAAAGAAAACTTTACATGACCACCAAGCGGTCAGCAGTTTCCACGTGTCAGCAAAAAGTTCATCCCATTTTTTCAAATCCAATCCAACCAATTATCTGTAACCAGATCAAATACACACAGAACACATTCAAGAATGCTAGTCAGGGGGGAAATACACATGGTAACAATGTTCAGAAAGAAACATGTATCTAAAGAAGCTATGCACGCAAGTGCTAGTAGCTTAATGGAGTATCTATTTGCCTTCGTCACCTAGCATAATATGAACTTCCTGGATTTATGTGTTGGTTCTCATTTTCTCCCATAGAATAGTCAGATTCTATTTCCTGAACACCGGTGGAATCTCCACCTAGAAGGCTCTCTCCATCCGTCTCCATGCCCACTCGCACCCAGGGATACATTGGAAGCTTTCTCAATCTACCGAGCTCATTAGCAACCTCTTTCATCGAGGGCCTGCTTTCACCACACATATCTAGGCATTTCTTTGCTAGGTCTGCAAGTCCTTTCAGCAACTCCATGCTCTCTTGTTCTTTCACGTGTTTGACCAACACTGCATCAAGATTATTCTCCTTCATGGCAGATAGGAAAGTCGATGATAAGATCTTTTGTGTGTCAGGCCCTTCAAGCTTTAGTGGCAATTGGCCTGTGAGGATCTCTAAAAGGATAACTCCAAAGCTATACACATCGCTTTTAGCTGTCAACTAACATGTTTGCAGGTATTCAGGATCAAGGTATCCACACGTACCTTGAAGTATTGTGAGAAATTGCTCTTCGTCAGATGGGGCTAGTACCGAGGCTCCAAAGTCCGATACCTTGGCCATGTGGTTGTCATCAAGAAGAATGTTGGAAGTTTTTACATCACCATGAATAATAGGGGGAGATGCATAGGAGTGTAGGAAACTGAGTCCTTCCGCTGCTTCATGAGAAATCCTTAAGAGATTGCTGAAGGAGATATGTGATGATCGTTTCTTTCCATGAATATACTCGAAAAGTGTACCATTTAGAACAAACTCATATACTAGAATTGGAACCTCCACCTCAAGGCAACAACCTAAGAGTTTCACGATGTTCTTGTGATTGATTTGGGATAAAATGAGCAACTCTTGGCCAAATTCTTTCTTTTGCCTTTCATCAACTAATGCACATCTTTTAATTGCAATTGTCATGTTGTTCTTGAGTATCCCTTTATAGACCGTTCCGTGACCTCCTTTTCCAAGTATTCTGGTACTGTCAAAGTTGTTGGTAGCATGTATGAGCTCAGCTTCTGAAAATATAGTAAAAGCAAGACCTTTCTCATGTTTCATCCTATCAAACAAAAGCAACCCTCCATGTTGGCGGAAGTACTCCCGCTTAACTTTTTCCAAATTTCTCTTCTGGATTATCATTTGTCCCCAAAATACCATGAGCATAGCAATAACGATGGCTCCAAATAATCCCGATGTAACTCCTGCATGCATAATGATATGGGATGAGACAACTATTTTAGGGGGAGAGAGAGAGAGAGAGAGAGAGAGAGAGAGAGAGAGAGAGAGAGAGAGAGAGAGAGAGAGAGAGAGAGAGAGAGAGATTTAGTTTTACTATTTACAATTTTCTTTTTTGACATCAAAGTGAACGGGACACAAATAATTAAGGTCTTGGTATATTTCTCATGTCCAAGTCGACACCCCGATCCTCATCAGTGTCATATAAATATCATAACTACCACCATAAATTAGACAATAGGAAATCTCCATGTACTTAAAGGTCAAGGGATAAGAAAAAAAACAATATTTTAGCTAGATGATCTCATTTCTATTTGTGTTACCTAGTATTAAGCCGATATCAGCACTGCATGTATTGCCTTCCAGTTTTCTTCCTACTCGACAAGAACAACGATATCCTCCAATTGTATTGTGGCAAGTGCCTCCAGGAGGGCAGGGGTTGTCGTTACTACATTCATCGACATCTGCAATAAGATGAGCCAAACTAATATTATAATTTTGAACATAGTAGTAACCTTTCTACATGTGTTCAGAGTGCAATTTTATTGGCAGTTGTGTGTATACACATTCAGTATGAAGATAGTCCACCAGTTTCTTCTTTATAATGTGTTTTTTTTTCTAGAAGTCAAACTTTAATATCTTGACCTAGTTCATAGAAAACTATCACTGACTAAATACTAAACAAATAAAATATGAAATGTAATTCATGATAGATCTGATAATACAGATTTTGTGTTGTAAACTTGTCAAAGATAGAGAAAGTTTGACATCCATCTTAGTATAAAAAAAGGATGGAGTAATTCCCCAGTAGATTACCGTACCTTGGCATCCACCGGGGAGATAAGCATTGCCTTTGTACCCCTGCGAGCAGTTGCACATATAACCGTAATCATTGACGGAATCCACGCACACGCTGTTGCTGCTAAGGCATGCGTAGGTCGTACTCCGTCCTGCGTCGTCGCATGACTTTGCATCTCTGACAGCCCAATCAACTACCATGGGCACCCGCCCATGGTACGTGTCGTTGAACGTGGTGTTGCCGACGTACGAGGTGCTGAAGTTGAAGGCCGCGGCCTCCATGAGCACCGCGTAGCTGCACCGGTTGAACTCCCAGATCCGGCTCGTGTTGACGGAACTGGAGAAGTTGGTGTCGTAGTAGTACATGCGCTTGGGTATCATGGTCTGGGAGCAGCCCATGCCGGCGCAGGACCCATCCACCAGGTCCGACAGGTTGCGGCACGTGGCGACGCCCATCCCCTGGTACCCTGTGCCGGCAAAGTCCGACATGATGCCAAGGGCGTTGTGTTGGGGAACGTAGCAGAAATTCAAAATTTTCCTACGAATCACCAAGATCTATCTATGGAGAGACCAGCAACGAGTAGAAAGGAGGAGAGTCTACATACCCTTGTAGATCGCTAAGCGGAAGCGTTCAAGTGAACGGGGTTGATGGAGTCGTACTCGTCGTGATTCAGATCACCGATGATCAAGTGCCGAACGGACGGCACCTTCGCGTTCAACACACGTACAGCCCGGTGACGTCTCCCACGCCTTGATCCAGCAAGGAGAGAGGGAGAGGTTGAGGAAGACTCCATCCAACAGCAGCACAACGGCGTGGTGGTGGTGGAGGAGCGTGGCAATCCCGCAGGGCTTCACCGAGCACCTACGGGAGAGGAGATGTGTCACGGGAGGGAGAGGGAGGCAACCAAAGGCCTTAGGTATGATTGCTCCTCCTTTTCCCCACTATATATAGGGCCAAGGGAGAGGGGGAGGGCGCAGCCTTGCCCCCTCCTCCAAGGAAGGGGTGCGGCTAAGGATGGGGAGGAGTCCATCCTCCCCAAGGCACCTCGGAGGTGCCTTCCCCCTTGAGGACTCTTCCCTCCCCAAGTTTCCTTGCGCATGGGCCTCTTGGGGCTGGTGCCCTTGGCCCATGTAGGCCAAGGCGCACCCCCTACAGCCCATGTGGCCCCCCGGGGCAGGTGGCCCCACCCGGTGGGCCCCCGGGACCCTTCCGGTGGTCCCGGTACAATACCGATGACCCCGAAACTTGTCCCGATGGCCGAAATAGGACTTCCTATATATAAATCTTTACCTCCGGACCATTCCGGAACTCCTCGTGACGTCCGGGATCTCATCCGGGACTCCGAACAACATTCGGTAACCACATACAAGCTTCCTTTATAACCCTAGCGTCATCGAACCTTAAGTGTGTAGACCCTACGGGTTCGGGAGACATGCAGACATGACCGAGACGTTCTCCGGTCAATAACCAACAGCGGGATCTGGATACCCATGTTGGCTCCCACATGTTCCACGATGATCTCATCGGATGAACCACGATGTCAAGGACTCAATCGATCCCGTATACAATTCCCTTTGTCTAGCGGTATGGTACTTGCCTGAGATTCGATCGTCGGTATACCGATACCTTGTTCAATCTCGTTACCGGCAAGTCTCTTTACTCGTTCCGTAACACATCATCCCGTGATCAACCCCTTGGTCACATTGTGCACATTATGATGATGTCCTACCGAGTGGGCCCAGAGATACCTCTCCGTTTACACGGAGTGACAAATACCAGTCTCGATCCGCATAAAACAATAGATACTTTCGGAGATACCTGTAGTGCACCTTTATAGTCACCCAGTTACGTTGTGACGTTTGATACACTCAAAGCACTCCTACGGTATCCAGGAGTTACACGATCTCATGGTCAAAGGAAGAGATACTTGACATTGGCAAAGCTCTAGCAAACGAACTACACGATCTTTGTGCTAGTCTTAGGATTGGGTCTTGTCCATCACATCATTCTCCTAATGATGTGATCCCGTTATCAACGACATCCAATGTCCATAGCCAGGAAAACCATGACTATCTGTTGATCACAACGAGCTAGTCAACTAGAGGCTCACTAGGGACATATTGTGGTCTATGTATTCACACGTGTATTACGATTTCCGGATAATACAGTTATAGCATGAATAAAAGACAATTATCATGAACAAGGAAATATAATAATAATACTTTTATTATTGCCTCTAGGGCATATTTCCAACAGTCTCCCACTTGCACTAGAGTCAATAATCTAGTTCACATCGCCATGTGATTAACACTCACAGGTCACATCG
Organism: Triticum dicoccoides; assembly: GCF_002162155.2. Lineage (NCBI taxonomy): Eukaryota > Viridiplantae > Streptophyta > Magnoliopsida > Poales > Poaceae > Triticum > Triticum dicoccoides. The sequence continues at coordinate 30,682,293 of NC_041381.1, read as the reverse complement.
CCATGTGACTAACACCCAAGAGTTTACTAGAATCAGTAGTCTAGTTCACATCACTATGTGATTAATACTCAATGAGTTTTAGGTTTGATCATGTTGCTTGTGAGAGAGGTTTTAGTCAACGGTTCTGAACTTTTCAGATCCGTGTGTGCTTTGCAAATCTCTATGTCATCTCCTAGATGCAGCTACCACGCTCTATTTGGAGCTATTCCAAATAACTGTTCTACTTGGAGCTATTCTAAATTATTGCTCCATTATATGTATCCGGTCTCTCTACTCAGAGCTATCCGGATAGGTGTCAAGCTTGCATTGTCATAACCCTTTACGACGAACTCTTTTACCACCTCCATAATTGAGAAAAATTCCTTAGTCCACTAGTTACCAAGGATAACTTTGACCGCTGTCCTGTGATCCATTCATGGATCACTCTTGTACCCCTTGACTGACTCATGGCAAGGCACACTTCAGGTGCGGTACACAGCATAACATACTGAAGAGCCTACGTCTTAAGCATAGGGGACGACCTTCGTCCTTTCTCTCTATTCTGCCGTGGTCGAGCTTTAAGTCTTAACTTCGTACCTTATAACTCAGGCAAGAACTTCTTCTTTGACTGATCCATCTTGAACACCTTCAAGATCATGTCAAGGTATGTGCTCATTTGAAAGTATTATTAAGCATTTTGATCTATCCTTATAGATCTTGATGCTCAATGTTCAAGTAGCTTAATCCAGGTTTTCTATTGAAAAACACCTTTCAAATATCCCTATATGCTTTCTAGAAATTCTACATCATCTCTGATCATCAATATGTCAACAACATATACTCATCAGAAATTCTATAGTGCTCCCACTCACTTCTTTGGAAATACAAGTTTCTCATAAACTTTGTACAAACCCAAAATCTTTGATCATCATCAAAGCATACATTCCAACTCCGAGATGCTCACTCCAGTCCTTAGAAGGATCGCTGGAGCTAGCATACCTTTTAGCATCCTCAGGATTGACAAAACTTTTCTGATTGTATTGCATACAACCTTTCCTTACGAAAACTAGTAAGGAAACTTGTCTTGACATCCATCTGCCAGATTTCATAAATGCAGCTAATGCTAACATGATTCCGACGGACTTAAGCATCGCTACGGATGAGAAAATCTCATCGTAGTCAACTCCTTGAACTTGTGAAAAACTCTTCGCCACAAGTCGAGCCTCATAGACGGTGACATTACCATCCACGTCCGTCTTCTTCTTAAAGATCCATTTATCTTAATGGCTTGCCGATCATCGGGCAAGTCCGCCAAAGTCCATGGATCCGTTCTCGGATTTTATGGCCTCGAGCCATTTATCGGAATCCGGGCCCACCATTGCTTCTCCATAGCTCGTAGGTTCATTGTTGTCCAGCAACATGACTTTCAAGACAGGATTACTGTACCACTCTGAAGTAGCACGTATCCTTGTCACCCTACGAGGTTCGACAGTGATTTGATCCGAAACTTCATGATCAATATCATAAGTTTCCACTTCAATTGGTGTAGGTGCCACGGGAACAACTTCCTGTGCCCTGCTACACACTGGTTGAAGTGACGGTTCAATAACCTCATCAAGTCTCCACCATCCTCCCACTCAACTTTTCGAGAGAAACCTTTCCTCGAAAAAGGACCCGATTCCAGAAACAATTCATATTGCTTTCGGATCTGAATTAGGAGGTATACCCAACTGTTTTGGGTGTTCTATGAAGATGTATTTTATCCGCTTTGGGTTCGAGCTTAATCCTGAAACTTTTTCACATAAGCGTCGCAGCCCCAAACTTTTAAGAAATGACAGCTTAGGTTTCTCTAAACCATAATTCATACGGTGTCATCTCAACGGAATTACGTGGTGCCCTATTTAAAGTGAATGTGGTTGTCTCTAATGCCTAACCCATGGACAATAGTGGTAATTCGATAAGAGACATCATGGTACGCACCATATCCAATAGGGTGCAACTATGATGTTCGGACACACCATCACACTATGGTGTTCCAGGCGGTATTAATTGTGAAACATTTTCCAAAATGTCTTAATTGTGTGCCAAAACTCGTAACTCAGATATTCATCTCTATGATCATATCATAGATCTTTTATCCTCTTGTCACGACGATCTTTCAACTTCACACTGAAATTACTTGAACCTTTCAATAATTCAGACTCGTGATTCATCAAGTAAATATACTCAACATCTACTCGAATCATCTGTGAAGTAAGAACATAACAATATTCACTGCATGCCTCAGCACTTATTGGACTGCACACATCAAAATGTGTTACTTCCAACAAGTTGCTATCTTGTTCCATCTTACTGAAAACGAGGCTTTTCAGTCATCTTGCCCATGTGGTATGATTTGCATATCTCAAGTGATTCAAAATCAAGTGAGTCCAAACGATCCATTTGCATGGAGTTTCTTCATGCATATACACCAATAGACATGGTTCGCATGTCTCAAACTTTTCAAAATGAGTGAGTCCAAAGATCCATCAACATGGAGCTTCTTCATGCGTTTTATACCATTATGACTTACATGGCAGTGCCACAAGTAAGTGGTACTATCATTACTATCTTATATCTTTTGGCATGAAAATGTGTATCACTACGATCGAGATTCAATAAACCATTCATTTTAGGTGCAAGAGCACTTATTCAGGTTTAATACTAATCTTGATGGTAGAGGGAGCGTGCGATGCTTGATTATATCAAACTTGGGAACACTTCCAACACATATCGTCAGCTCTCCTTTAGCTAGTCTCCGTTTATTCCGTAGCCTTTTATTTCGAGTTACTAACACTTGGCAACCGAACCGGTATCTTATACCCTGGTGCTACTAGGAGTACTAGTAAAGTACACATTAACATAATGTATATCCAATATACTTCTATCGACCTTGCCAGCCTTCTCATCTACCAAGTATCTAGGGTAATGCTGCTCCAGTGGTTGTTCCCCTTATTACAGAAGCACTTAGTCTCGGGTTTGGGTTCAACCTTGGGTTTCTTCATTGGTGCAGCAGCTGATTTGCCGTTTCATGAAGTATCCCTTCTTGCCCTTGCCCTTCTTGAAACTAGTGGTTTCACCAACCATCAATAATTGATGCTCCTTCTTGATTTCTACTTTTGCGGTGTCAAACATCGTGAATACTTCAAGGATCATCTTATTTATCCCTGATATGTTATAGTTCATCACGAAGCTCTAGCAGCTCGGTGGCAATGACTTTGGGGAAACATCACTATCTCATCTGGAAGATTAACTCCCACTTGATTCAAGTGATTGTTGCACTCAGACAATTTGAGCACAAGCTCAACGATTGAGCTTTTCTCCCTTAGTTTGCAGGCTAAGAAAATCGTCGGAGGTCTCAAACCTCTTGACGTGGGCACGAGCCTGAAATCCTAATTTCAGCCCTCGAAACATCTCATATGTTCCGCGACATTTCGAAAACGTCTTTGGTGCCTCTACTTAAACCATTTAACTGAACTATCACGTAGTTATCAAAACGTGTATGTCCGATGTTCGCAACATCGACAAACGACGTTGGGGTTCAGCACACTAAGAGGTGCATTAAGGACATAAGCTATCTACTGTCTGCATAATTGCTACTTTCAACTATATTTTCTCTAGGAACATATCTAAAACAGTAGAACTATAGCGTGAGCTACGACATAATTTGCAAAAGGTCTTTTGACTATGTTCAAGATAATTAAGTTCATCTTATGAACTCCCACTCAGATAGACATCCCTCTGGTCATCTAAGTGATTACATGATCCGAGTCAACTAGGCCGTGTCCGATCATCACGTGAGACGGACTAGTTATCATCGGTGAACATCTTCATGTTGATCGTATCTACCATACGACTCATGCTCGACCTTTCGGTCTCCATGTTCCGAGGCCATGTCTGCACATGCTAGGCTCGTCAAGTTAACCCTAAGTGTTTTTGCTGTGTAAAACTGTCTTACACCCGTTGTATGTGAACGTAAGAATCCATCACACCCGATCATCACGTGGTGCTTAGAAGCGACGAACTGTAGCAACGGTGCACAGTTAGGGGAGAACACTTCTTGAAATTGTTGTAAGGGATCATCTTATTTACTACCGTCGTCCTAAGTAAACAAGATGCATAAACATGATAAACATCACATGCAATCAAATAGTGACATGATATGGCCAATATCATTTTGCTCCTTTTGATCTTCATCTTCGGGGCTCCATGATCATCTTGTCACCGGCATGACACCATGATCTCCATCATCATGATCTCCATCATCGTGTCTTCATGAAGTTGTCACGCCAACGACTACTTCTACTTCTATGGCTAACGCGTTTAGCAATAAAGTAAAGTAAGTTACATGGCGTTCTTCAATGACACGCAGGTCATACAAAAAATAAAGACAACTCCTATGGCTCCTGCCGGTTGTCATACTCATCGACATGCAAGTCGTGAATCCTATTACAAGAACATGATCAATCTCATACATCACATATATCATTCATCACATCCTTTTGGCCATATCACATCACATAGCATACCCTGCAAAAACAAGTTAGACGTCCTCTAATTGTTGTTGCATGTTTTACGTGGCTGCTATGGGTTTCTAGCAAGAACGTTTCTTATCTACGCAAAACCACAACGTGATATGCCAATTGCTATTTACCCTTCATAAGGACCCTTTTCATCGAATCCGTTCCGACTAAAGTGGGAGAGACTGGCACCCGCTAGCCACCTTATGCACCAAGTGCATGTCAATCGGTGGAACCTGTCTCACGTAAGAGTACGTGTAAGGTCGGTCCGGGCCGCTTCATCCCACAATACCGTCGAAACAAGATTCGACTAGTAACGGTAAGCATATTGAACAACATCAACGCCCACAACTACTTTGTGTTCTACTCGTGCAAAGAATCTACGCAATAGACCTAGCTCATGATGCCACTGTTGGGGAACGTAGCAGAAATTCAAAATTTTCCTACGAATCACCAAGATCTATCTATGGAGAGACCAGCAACGAGTAGAAAGGAGGAGAGTCTACATACCCTTGTAGATCGCTAAGCGGAAGCGTTCAAGTGAACGGGGTTGATGGAGTCGTACTCGTCGTGATTCAGATCACCGATGATCAAGTGCCGAACGGACGGCACCTCCGCGTTCAACACACGTACAGCCCGGTGACGTCTCCCACGCCTTGATCCAGCAAGGAGAGAGGGAGAGGTTGAGGAAGACTCCATCCAACAGCAGCACAACGGCGTGGTGGTGGTGGAGGAGTGTGGCAATCCCGCAGGGCTTCACCGAGCACCTACGGGAGAGGAGATGTGTCACGGGAGGGAGAGGGAGGCAACCAAAGGCCTTAGGTATGATTGCTCCTCCTTTTCCCCACTATATATAGGGCCAAGGGAGAGGGGGAGGGCGCAGCCTTGCCCCCTCCTCCAAGGAAGGGGTGCGGCTAAGGATGGGGAGGAGTCCATCCTCCCCAAGGCACCTCGGAGGTGCCTTCCCCCTTGAGGACTCTTCCCTCCCCAAGTTTCCTTGCGCATGGGCCTCTTGGGGCTGGTGCCCTTGGCCCATGTAGGCCAAGGCGCACCCCCTACAGCCCATGTGGCCCCCCGGGGCAGGTGGCCCCACCCGGTGGGCCCCCGGGACCCTTCCGGTGGTCCCGGTACAATACCGATGACCCCGAAACTTGTCCCGATGGCCGAAATAGGACTTCCTATATATAAATCTTTACCTCCGGACCATTCCGGAACTCCTCGTGACGTCCGGGATCTCATCCGGGACTCCGAACAACATTCGGTAACCACATACAAGCTTCCTTTATAACCCTAGCGTCATCGAACCTTAAGTGTGTAGACCCTACGGGTTCGGGAGACATGCAGACATGACCGAGACGTTCTCCGGTCAATAACCAACAGCGGGATCTGGATACCCATGTTGGCTCCCACATGTTCCACGATGATCTCATCGGATGAACCACGATGTCAAGGACTCAATCGATCCCGTATACAATTCCCTTTGTCTAGCGGTATGGTACTTGCCTGAGATTCGATCGTCGGTATACCGATACCTTGTTCAATCTCGTTACCGGCAAGTCTCTTTACTCGTTCCGTAACACATCATCCCGTGATCAACCCCTTGGTCACATTGTGCACATTATGATGATGTCCTACCGAGTGGGCCCAGAGATACCTCTCCGTTTACACGGAGTGACAAATACCAGTCTCGATCCGCATAAAACAATAGATACTTTCGGAGATACCTGTAGTGCACCTTTATAGTCACCCAGTTACGTTGTGACGTTTGATACACTCAAAGCACTCCTACGGTATCCAGGAGTTACACGATCTCATGGTCAAAGGAAGAGATACTTGACATTGGCAAAGCTCTAGCAAACGAACTACACGATCTTTGTGCTAGTCTTAGGATTGGGTCTTGTCCATCACATCATTCTCCTAATGATGTGATCCCGTTATCAACGACATCCAATGTCCATAGCCAGGAAACCATGACTATCTGTTGATCACAACGAGCTAGTCAACTAGAGGCTCACTAGGGACATATTGTGGTCTATGTATTCACACGTGTATTACGATTTCCGGATAATACAGTTATAGCATGAATAAAAGACAATTATCATGAACAAGGAAATATAATAATAATACTTTTATTATTGCCTCTAGGGCATATTTCCAACACGTTGCACCCAATGACCGTGAACCTGTTCTCGGCGTCGGAGAGCCGGTAGACGGAGGTAGGCCCTCCGTTCTGGCTCTCGTGATAGCCGACATGCTCCATGCTCCTCGTGGAGTTGTTGTAGCAGAAAGCCTCGATATAGTTGAGCACCCGGGCGGTGCTGTGGGTCAGGGAGATGTAAAGCACCTCAAAGATGGCCTTGAACGGCTTGGGCCTGAGGGCGCCATCTCTAACCTCGCAGCTGAGGTCGAAGACTTCCGCGAGCGAGCAGTTGGGAATATTGGGATCGATGCCGAACGGGAACGGTATCTCGACATCGCCGCACCGCCTTCGACAGTTTGAGCTAGGATCCGCGGCCCGAGAGGCATGCTGTGTACCAAGAAGTATGAGGCCAAGAAGGCCGAGCTGCAACGAGACATGCATATTCTACGGCTGGAGATCTACAGCAAAGTAAACGACACTGTCAATTATTATTTTTCGATAAAGGGCGGTTCGTTTCAAAGACAAGATTACACACAAGCGTGGAGAAGATGATATATGTAGTCTAGAAAACATATTACGGCATAGAACTCACCTGATATATCTTGGGGAAGCCGCACGTATCTTGGAGGAGCTGCTCTCTCGAGAAATAATTTGTGCTTGCTCCGGAAGTCCCTCTGTGCTTGTGTTGTGAAGAAGAGCCAACGGTAGCAGGTAGGCGCACACACGACGACGACGTAGAGCTCTCTTATCTTAAACCCGCGGCAGGTCGACCAGTCAAAAAGTCAACACGCACGCAGCTACTTGCATGGGCAAACGGCGGACTTCTCTTTTTGCAAAAGAATAAGCGGAGTGGAGCGGTCTCAGCGTCCAAAAAACGGTTTCCCACTGACGTCCCTGCCTCTCTTGGCCGTCCAAAAGCTTTGAGATTCGTGCACTTTTTTTAGCGCCTGTTGATGTTACATTCTGAATTTGCGCATGGCGGGCCTCTCTTTTTGCCTGACGGCGCCGTGGTAAGCCGAGGCAGGTCACATTCCGCCAGCCTGGCCATGGTAAACCTCGTGAGATGGGAGTACACTACTAGTTACAAATTTCTGTTTTGGTTTCATTATTGTTGACTCACGTTAGGTAGCTACGCACTCAAAGGACGTTCAAATGATTCCCGCTCGCCGCACGTGTGGGAGCATGCATTCACACCCAATGGGCGCACTTGCGTTTTGACTATGTATAAGCGAGTAGTAGGAAATTAGCACGTATTCGTGTGGGCGTTCTTCTGAAACCAGCAGCACACAGGATGCGGGCCAACTGGATAAGCCCGGCCCAAGGGAGAAGTCAGACGACCACATCGCTTTCTTTGCTTTGCTATTTTGGTTTGCTATGTACTATCACGATCGAGCTGGTGGGTGGAGACTGAAGCCACTAGAGGATGCCAGGATATATATACTTGTACTCCCTCCATTCCTAAATATTTGTCTTTTTAAAGATTTCAAATGGACTACCACATACAGATGTATATAGACATATTTTAGAGTGTAGATTCACTCATTTTGCTCCGTATGTAGTCACTTGTTGAAATCCCTAGGAAGACAAATATTTAGGTACGGAGGGAGTATATATGAGCTTCAACATCTGCATTGTGTTTCTCAAAAAAGAAAAAGATAACGATTGATGATCTCCGTAGCTACTCCTTCATTTGGATTTATTAGGCCCCATGTATTTTGGATCAAACTTTGATTATCAAAATATAATTTATACATGTTACGAAATTAACAAAAGAAATCTTACCATTAGAAACTTGTTTCAAACATTAATTATTATGGTGTGGTTTTTGTGGCATATAACTTATCTTTTTCTAGCTAAATTGTGGTCAAAATTTGACACAAAGATATGATGGGGCCTAATGGAGCTTTATGGATTGCCGAGATCTGTTTAACAGGCTTGAGGTTATGGATTTCTGCACAGTAACATGCATGTAGGGATGAATCGCAAAGCAGTGAGGGCAACTGTCTTTTCTTTGGTTATTTTCACGGGATTTTTGGATATATTATAAAAGTATAGCAGAAGTACAAAACACTTCAAACATAAGAAAAATTACATCAAGGTTTCTGGTCCACCAAATGACCAATACGTCGTCGCCCCCCGCGCGCGTATCGGAGCTGGCATGACCTTTTGATGACAACCCTAAGTCCTCGTACACGTGCCCCTAAGTACGAACACCCGAAAGACGTAAAGTTGTCGTCATTGAACCCTAATTAGACCGAGCTGAAGCACGTGGCACCAGATCTCGCTGTCATGTACACATCAAAAGAAATCTTGATCTCCCCACCCTAACAAGACGGCAGTATCTACGTTGGAGCTCCGTCAATTACATCCGGACCAACCCACTTGAGGAGGATCCTTGCCCAAAAAACAGCTCGAAGATGAATTACGGGCATCCGCGGAAGCGTGGCAAGTTCCTAGCCGGCGCGAGAGGGGTAGGGGAAAACGATGAAGTGTATACCTTTAATTCGTAATGGTTAATGTACGGAAAGTTCAAATTTAAACCAAGCATCGATCACAATTATATAGTAGTAACAACTAAACTGCATACAAAAGACAACCCTTCCAAAAACAAGTAATTAACACGAATCGGAAACAAGTGCCACATTCAATTTTTTTTCGAACTATTATAATCTACTTAAGACACAACGAAACTAGGCATATAGAGACAGCTAAGTATATATCTAAATGACGAGGTCGGCGTCGGTCACAATCGATGAGCTTGAGTTCGCCTTCTGTTCCTCCGTGTCGCGGGCCGAGGCTTTGGATAGGCATTCGACCAGCGCCTCCCGTGCGCTGGCGCACGCCGCAGCGTCCTGCGGCGGTTCCTGCCCCCAGCATGTGGCGGCCATCGTCTCGAGCCTATCCCTGCATTCGGTGTTGGCGTAGTTGAAACACTTGATGATCGGGTCGTCGTCGATCACGGCTCTCGGCAATGAGTCAGGAGACGAGCACGGCGATCCGTTCCCCGCGGCGATGGCCGATGGTGTTGCTGTTGCGCTCTCCATGACGACGAGAACGAGAGGTGGGTGGTCGTACTACTTACGAGGACTATAGGCGTGAAACTGTCGATGTCGTACGTACGTATTTGTGTGCTCTTTTCCCTGCTATTTATGGGCGCAGGAACGTGCTGTATATATGTAGGTGAATCCGACTGGAACTAGCATTAGTTTTGGTCTCGGAGACTATTTTTACCACGTGAGAAAGAGTAGTTCCTTGCAGAGTTTGTACGGGGAGGTGTGCACCGCAGCCCCGCCACCATCGTCCGCACTTGTCCCGCCTAGTGCCCACATGCCCGGCAACGAAGCCTAGCTCCGCCTCCATCGTCTAGCTTCTGCACTTCTCCCGCCTACCGACCCTGCACCGTTGGTCATAGACAAAGGACGGCCCACCGCAGTGGAACAAGGTTCCTTCTACTTCCGCTGCGTTGACGCCTCTGTTGACACCTTTGACGATGCTGCAACGACTCGAGCAAGGTAAGTGGCAGCGCTGCTGCGACGCACTGGCATTGTTTTGATGAACACGAGGTGGCGACACTGCAGGGGAGTGGTGTGAAGGTGACGCGGGCGTTGCTGGGCGGTGCCCTCCGTGATGTGCGAGCGCCACTGGGGCTTCGATGGTGCTGCAATGGAGCATGGCTGGGCTGCCGGGGCATCATTGGTGTCGCAAAGGAGCATTGCCAGTCCATCGCAGCATCACTCAAGGGGGTCGTTGCTGCTACTCCGAGAGCTCGCCGAGGCTATAGCCGTAGTCAATGTGTGGCAATCTCATCGGCATTTGGCTGTGATCTGACCAGCGGCTGCGTCGTTGCCACCCGGGGATTGGTGTTGGTTGCAAGCACAAGCTGGTGCTGCAAGCCAATCCGCTGTAGCTCTCACCAGAGCTACGCGTATGACGTGGGGAGCAGGGATGGTGTGTTGCAGCATACCTGATGGCCGAATACGCTATAGTAATGATATAGTGGGGACGTATGAAATACGCCAACATCACCACTATTTGTGTGAAACCAGGACATGGTTTGAGTTTCGACTAGTCGGGTGCTACTTGTGATCCTTGTTAGTAAATTCCCTGAAGAGGAGGGGACGATGCAGCACTGCGGCGGTAAGTATTTCCCTCAGTTATGAAACCAAGATTATCAATTCAGTAGGAGAACCAAGCAAAACTACATAGAACAAATACTCGCAACGCAATGCGTAGAAGGGTTGTCAATCCCGCCAAGGAATTGAAATATGATAAATAGATAGATCGATAGGTGCAAATAAAGTAAAAGCAAAAAAAAAAAAACTCAGCGAGGTATTTCTCTTGAGATAATAGCATACGATGGGTAAACAAATTACTGTTGGACAATTGACAGAAAATCAAATAATTATGACGATATCCAAGACGATGATCATGTATATAGGCATCACGTTCAAGATTAATAGACCAACTCCTACCTGCATCTAATACTACCACTCCACACATCGACCGCTATCCAGCATGCATCTAATGTATTAAGTTTCAAAAGAAAACGGAGTAATGACTTAAGAACGATGACATGGTGTAGACAAGATCAATTCATGTAGGAATAGACCCCATCATTTTATCCTTAATGGCAATGATACATGTGTGTCATGTCTCCTTCTGTCACTAAGATTGAGCACCGCAAAATCGAACCTATCACAAAGCAGCTTTTGCCATTGCAAGATAAATCAATCAAGTTGGCCAAACAAAATCGAAATATGAAAAAAAATACGAGGCTATAATACGTATGTATGGCAACAATAGCAAGATGACATGATGTAGAAGGGATAGATCCAATCAATAGGAATAAACCCCATCTTTTTATCCGTAATGGCAATATTACAAATACGTGCCTCGCTACCTTTCTATCACTGGGTGAGTACACCACAAGATTGAACCCATTACATAGCACCTCTCACATTGCAAGAAAAATCAATCTAGTCGGCCAAACCAAATCAATAGATCAAAGAGAAATACAAAGCTATCACTAATAGAAAAAGGACCTAATATGAGACACATTAGTGTCGGTTTGATTTTGAGCCGGCACTAATGTGTCCATTAGTGCCGGTTCCAACGGCTAGGCGGGCGGACATCATTAGTACCGGTTCGTTGGCAACAATTAGTACTGGTTCATGCCACGAACCGGTACTAATGATGTTGTGTCAGGCCGTGGGCCCCAGGGACTCCTTTAGTACCGGTTCATGTCATGAACCGGTACTAGAGTTTCTTATTAAGCTGATTTTTAGTCCCACCTCGCTAGGAGAGAGGCAGTAGGAGCTGTTTATAAGCCGTGAGTGCAGAGACAATGGAGAGGTGCAATGCTCACCTGCAGCTTGCTTAGCTTCAACCTTTCGGAATAGAATAGATTGCACGGAGCTGTGTGCAGTGTAGTCTACCCTGTTCCGAAAGGTTTGAAGCTGACTAACGAGCATTGCGCCTTTTTTTTAATAACTAATTAGAACTCCGGACTTCTTGTGTCACGGCAAAAACTGGCACTTCATTTTTTAAACTTATTACAACTTCAGACTTTTTTGCGTTCAGTACGCACCATTCTAAGCCACGTCATCAATTTTCAACCCTTTCTAACAGGAAGAAGAAGAAGAGGAAGAAGAGGAAGAAGAAGAGGAAGAAGAAGAAGAAGAAGAGGAAGAAGAGGAGGAAGAGGAAGAAAAAGAAGAAGAGGAAGAAGAAGAGGAGGAAGAAGAAGAGGAAGAAGGAGAAGAAGAAGAAGAAGAAAAGGAAGCAGCTTCGCCTGTTGCAGCATCATCGTGCACATCGTCTGGTTCCTCTTGATCTTCAGTAGCATCACCGTATTCAGGGGGCACATAGTTGTCATCGTACTTTTCTTCTTCGCCGTCTTCCATCATAACCCCTATTTCTCCGTGCCTCGTCCAAACATTATAGTGTGGCATGAAACCCTTGTAAAGCAGGTGGGTGTGAAGGATTTTTCGGTCAGAGTAAGACTTCGTATTCCCACATATAGGGCATGGACAACACATAAAACCATTCTGCTTGTTTGCCTCAGCCACTTTGAGAAATTCATGCACGCCCTTAATGTACTCGGAGGTGTGTCTTGAACCGTACATCCATTGCCGCTTCATCTGCGTGCATTATATATAATTAAGTGTGTCAAAAATCATTACAGAACATCATGAATAGATAATTAAGTGACCAAATTAATAGAAGTTCATCATCACATTAAAACCAAAGTACATACATAGTTCTCATCTAACAACATAAAACTCTGCAGAGCATCTAAATTAATTAAACCATACATTGAAACTATGTAAAACATTTCAATGCGAAAACAAATGCGATCATAATCGCAACTAATGTAACAACTGATCCAACGGCATAATGATACCAAGCCTCGGTATGAATGACATATTTTCTAATCTTTCTAATCTTCAAGCGCATTGCATCCATCTTGATCTTGTGATCATCCACGACATCCGCAACATGCAACTCCAATATCATCTTCTCCTCCTCAATTTTTCTAATTTTTTCCTTCAAGAAATTGTTTTCTTCTTAAACTAAATTTAACCTCTCGACAATAGGGTCGGTTGGAATTTCCAGTTCAACAACCTCCTAGATAAATAAAATCTATGTCACGTTGGTCGGCATAATTGTCATAAACAATAGATGAACCAATAGTTATGAAAAGATAATATATACCACATCCGAATCATAGACAGGACGAGGACCGATGGGGGCGGATACCAAAACCATCGCACTATATAATATGCAATAATAAAAGTAAGAAAATTATACAAGTATCTATATAAACATACAAGTAAGAATTTTTTTCCTTTCAGAAAGAAGATAAGAACAAGAGGCTCACCACGGTGGTGCCGGCGACAAGATCGGCGCGGGCGATCGACGGCGGTGAAGATGGGGACGGGACGTGACAGACCGCTAAACCTAGACAAATATTGAGGAAAATGGAGCTTGGAGGTCGAGCTTGGAGAGGAGAAAGCTTAAGTAGTGTGCCTCGGGCATTCCATCGAACACCTCGTGTGCATAGGAGTTGAGCTAGAGCACCACAAAGCTCTCTCCTCGCTGGCCACGAAAAACAGAGCAGTGAGAGTGCTCTACTCGCGGGCGAGGGGTATATATAGGCAATTAATTGGTCCCGTTTCGTGGCTTGAACCGGGACTAAAGGGAAGCCTTTGGTCCCGGTTCAGGCCACCAACCGGGACCAATGGTGGTGGGCCAGGACCAAGGCACATTGGTCCCGGTTCATCCCTCCAATCGGGACCAAAAGGTCCAGACGAACCGGGACCAATGGCGCACGTGGCCCGGCAGGCCCCCGGGGCTCACGAACCAGGTCCAATGCCCCCATTGGTCCCGGTTCTGGATTGAACCGGGACTAATGGGCTGACCCGGCCTGGACCATTGCCCCCTTTTCTACTAGTGCGACCTCCCCGCCCTAACAAGACGACGATATCTATATTGGAGCTCCATCAATTACATCCGGACCAACTAACTTTAGGAGGATCCTAGCCCAAAAAAACAGCTTGAAGATGAATTATGGGCATCCGGGGAAGCATGATGAGGTGGGGGGAAATGATGAAGTGTATTCCCTTAATTCGCAATGGTTAATGTAAGCAAAGTTCAAATTTAAACCAAGCATCGATCAAAATTATATAGTAGTAACAACTAAGCTACATACAAAAGACAACCCTTCCAAAAAACAAGTAATTAACACAAAGTGAAAACAAGTAGTACCACGTCCATATTCATTTTGTGCTGACATGGGACTGATGCCCTTAAGACCATCAAGAGTATATCCAATAGCGGCACGGTGCTTCTTTAGATTTTTCAATAATTTCTTTTCTTCATACTATGAAAGGTTAGCACTAATAATAACAGGGTATATCTTCTTTTCATCAAGATAACCATATTTCAAAATGTTAGATAATTGTTTAAGCCCAGACACGGGATCTCTCTTGGGTGGAGGACGATCTCCAAGGGTTTCAACAGGCAAATTGTGTTTCAAAACAGACATTTGGTTAAAATATATTTCATCTAATTCTTTTCTTTCATTCATAAATATACCATTCTCATGGTCTAGCAAATATTATTCTAAAGGATCGGCATGAGGCACGACAATAGTAGAAAGACCAATAATTTCATCCTTACTAGGCAATTCTTTATCATGGGGTTGTCTATGAAACTTAGAGAAATTAAAATCATGAGACACATCCCCAAAACTTACAGTAACATTTTCTTTCTCACAGTCTATCTTAGCATTAATAGTGCTCAAGAAAGGTCTACCAAATATAATGGGACAAAAATCATCTTGTGGGGAACCAAGAACAAGAAAATCAGTAGGGTATTTTATTTTCCCATACAAGACTTCAACATCTCTAACAATCCCAATTGGTGATATAGTATATTGGCATGCTTAATAGTAACATCATTATCTTCTATCTCAGCAGGTGCAATATCATTCATAATTTCCTGATATAAAGTAAAAGGAATTGCACTCATGCTAGCACCCACATCAGATAAATCATGATAGCAATGATCTCCTATATTAACAGAAACAACATGCATGCCAACAATAGGTTTATGTTTATCTTTAGTATCGGGTCTAGCAATTCTGGCAGCTTCATCATAGAAATAGCTCATTACGGCGTTGCAGGCGGCGGCGGCTACTGTGGTGGGATGACGACGGGCGTGACCAGGGTCATGGAAGGGTGAGGAGAAAACGTCGGGCTGATTTTTTCTTTGACGAGGGATTCATGAGGCTGAGATGGGCTTTCCTACCGATCAAGCCCAATCAACAAGAACACACCAATTTTTCTATCGGAGTAGCGTCCCTCTAGGACAACAGGCCCATTGAGCGAGAGATGGGGTGCTAACGGAGATCAGATGACCAGAAATGTTCAGATAAGAAAAACGGACGGCTAAAAATGCAAATCGCTGTGAGGGCTCGCTTTATGCTCGGTTATACTGTCCTAAATGACGATCGAGCTAGTGGGGGGACACTGAACACACTAGTGGGTGGACAATGAAGCCACTAGAGGATGTCAGGATATATATACTTGCATATGTGAGCTCCACATATGCATTGTGTTTTTCAAAAAAAAAGATGTCGATAGATGATCTTCGTAGCTACTCCTTCGTTTGGATCTATTAGGCCCAATGTATTATTGGGTCAAACTTTGATTATCAACATATGATTTATATGTGTTACAAAATTCACAAAAAAAATAGTATCATTAGAAACTTCTTTAAAACAGTAAATTTTTCTAGAACACACACTTGAACCCGGATGGGCTGAGGATACCACTGTCCTCCTAACCATCCAACCACAGGTTGGTTTGCCTTCAAACATTAATTTAGTACTTCATCCATTTCACAATGTAGTGCATATAGAGAAAACTTTGCAAACTTCACACTAAAAGTCAAACATTGCCAACCAAGTTTATAGAGAAAACTGTCTACATGTACACTACCAAACATGTACATTATAAAAATATAACTCACAGTGTATTCAATGATTTTTTTGGTATTCTAGATATACCTATTTTTCTCTATAAATATGGTCAAAGTTTGTAATGTTTGACTTTTAAAAATAATCTATCACTACTAGGGAAAATCTTATAGGCAGACGCTTACTAGTAGCGCGGGTTTATAACCCTCGCTACTGCTACTTACTAGTAGCGTGTGTTTTTACCCCCTGCTAGTACTAAGTTTATAGTAGTAGCGCGGGTTTATAACCCTCGCTACTGCTAAGTGGTCTCTACCGTGCCCCCCGGGATATGCCATAGTAGTAGCGAGGGGTATAAAACCGCGCTACTACTATCAACTTAGTAGTAGCGCAGGTTTATACCCCTCGCTACTAGTAAGTACAAGGTAGGTGAATATCCATATACTCGGCCGAATCCCTCCTCTCTCCCCCACTCTCCCCCCTCTCTCCATAGGCTCTCCCATGGTGCTGCACACCTCCTCCTCCATGGCGCCTAACGAGTTCACCTCCTTGCATCGCGTGCCTCCTCCTCCATGGCGCCAAAAGAGGGAGGCCGCATCGCGCCACCGGCGTCCCGGAGCTCGTCGGTCTTCCCCGCATCTCCATGCCACCATGTCGGACCACCCCACCATCGGCGACGAGTCCCGGTGTGCCCTCCATCTCATTCCTTTCTTCCTTGTTTCTCTTTTTCCCTCTCCATGTCCCTCCGATTTTACTCACCTCCCATGTCCATGCCTGCGCAGGTCGTCGACATGGCCAATGAGGAGCTCGCTGCCTTGGTCGTGAGGATGACCCTCACACCGTCGTCTTGCTCTCCTCTGCAGTGGATCCGGTCCCTCTACAACAGCCATCACTGGATTTAGTCTCCGCTGCCCGTCCGGACCTCCGGCGACCCTTGGCGTCGCTGGATCGAACCATTGACACCATTGACAGCACGCATGGGGTCGAGATATTTTTTTTTGGTTTTTGAAATTAATAGTAGTAGCGCGGGTCACAGACACGCGCTACAGATAGTTAGTAGTAGCGCGTGTCGAACCCGCGCTACTACTAACACACGTACTAGTAGCGCGGGATGAACCGCGCTACTACTACTAGTTAGCTGTAGCGCCGTAGTAGTAGCACAAGCACCCGCGCTACTACTAGCTTTTAACCCGCGCTACAACTAGGCTTTTTCCTAGTAGTTTATAGGCACTACATTATGGAATGGATGGAGTATAGTATAGTTTGTGTGGCATATAACTTATCTTTTTCTAGCTAAATATATGATCAAAATTTGACACAAAGATATGATGGGGCATGATAAAGCTTGATGGATCACATAGATCATTTTAACAGGCTTGAGCTCATGAATTTCTGCAGAGTAACCTGCATGTATAGATGAATCGCAAAGCAGCGAGGACTGTCGTGGTTCTAAGCCTGACAGTAGAGTGAGGGGTAGGTATGGAGAGGCAAGGTCCTAGCTATGGAGAGGTTGTAAACACAAGGGATGTACGAGTTCAGGCCCTTCTCGGAAGAAGTAATAGCCCTACGTCTCGGAGCCCGGAGGCGGTCGAGTGGATTATGAGTATATGAGTTACAAGGTGCCGAACCCCTCTACCTGTGGAGGGGGGTGGCTTATATAGAGTGCGCCAGGACCCCAGCCAGCCCACGTAGGAGAGGGTTTAAGGTGATTTAAGTCTGGGGCGTTACTGGTAACGCCCCACATAAAGTGCCTTTACTATCATAAAGTCTACTTGATTACAGGCCGTTGCAGTGCAGAGTGCCTCTTGACCTTCTGGTGGTCGAGTGAGTCTTCGTGGTCGAGTCCTTCAAGTCAGTCGAGTGTGTCCCTCGTTGGTCGACTGGAAGGCGACTTCTTCTAAGGGTGTCCTTGGGTAAGGTACTTAGATCAGGTCCATGACCCTACCCTAGGTACATAACCCCATCATTAGCCCCCGAATGGATTGAGGCTTCGAGTGAGGAAGGAGTTGATGTCGTTTCCGATTAACCTTTGCGCTCTGGTCGTGCGTTGTTCTGGACCAAAGAATCTCTTCGTCGACAGTGAGCAACTTGTCTTCAGTCGATCGATCCATTCTATTCTTGCGTCGAGTGATCTTTCGGGCTTCGACGATCTCCGAGTGATGGATCGCCGGAAACCCCGTGTCTGACAGACTGATCTGCTGTTCGCGGATTCCGCGGGATGCGAAATTTGGGGACGCGCGCGAAGCGGGGCGGACCGCGGCGTTCGGATGGGACGGGACATAGACGCCTCGATCTCCGCGCCGCTTTTTTCGCCACGTATCCCGTCTGCATAACTGTTCCTGGATATGATTAGATCGACCGGGCCCACCTATCATCCACTCGGAAGGGACCTTATAAATGCGCCCGGCGAGGATTTCTGTACTGCGCCTCAGCATTCTCTCTCTCTCTCTGCTTCCTTCTTCCCCGTCCAGCGCGCTCGCTCTCGCCCCCGCACAACTTCCCCACGCGCATCTCGCCGGCAACCATGGCCAAGGAGAAGACGGTGGCGCTGGAACGTGCGAAGAAGGCGTCGGCGTCGGAGAAGGCAAAGGGGAGATCCACCAGCCGCGGAGGGTCCTCGTCCAGATCCCGCCTGCCGAAGGGCTGGGTCCAAGGAGACTGGATTCAGTCGACCATCACAGAGAATGACCTCCTCGACATGGCCAACGAGGGCTTGATCCCTCATGGAGCTGCGAGGCTTCCGGGGAAGGAGTGGCAGCCCCAGCCAGAAGAGGGTGAGTGTGTGCTCTTGGCCACCCATGTTGATCGTGGATTTTCCTTGCCGCCGAGTGTTTTCTTCCGTGGCTTCTTGAATTTCTTTGGAGCGCAGCTCCACCACTTTACCCCAAACTCTATTGCCTATCTTGCCGCGCTCGTGTCCATGTGTGAGGGTTTCCTGGGCTGTCGACCGCACTGGGGTTTGTTCAAGCATATATTCACGTGTCGCTCTCAGACCGTGAAGAAGGCGAGCCCAGGTGATGAGAAAACCCGAGTTGTCCAAATGTGTGGGGGGTCTGGGGATCCAGGTGAGGAATAAGAGCACCTTCCCGCCCATGACCTTTCCCGAGTCCGTCAGAGGCTGGCAGTCGACTTGGTTCTACTGCCAGGTCCAGTCGACGCCAGGGCAGTCGAGTGGACTCCCTCCGTTTACCATGGACCGAGTGAACAAGCCCTCCCCTCTGAAGTTGATTCCGGAGGAGAAAGCTGACGTGAAGATGTTGATGGAGCGCGTGGTGCAGTTGGTTCGGGAGGGAGTGACGGGCATGGATCTCCTGGAGGTCTTCCTTAGGCGTCGCATCCAGCCCCTTCAGTTCCGGAGCCACTGTATGTGGTTGTACTGTGGGACTGAAGACGAGACTAGAGTCCATCCAGAAGCAGTCGACGACGTCACTCTGGAAAGATGGATGGTAGCCGTTACCGGGAATAAGGATAACCCACGCGGAGCCAGAAGGATTCCTCCACTCGACCACAACAGCGATCCAAACAAGGTACACTTGCTCTGCTCTCCACTGTGTTCTTGTCGCATTCATTTCCGTTTATCCTGCCGACTGGTCGACTGATCCTTGTCTTGATATCTGCTAGGCTCTCACCGAGCTGTACTCGATGCCCAATGGGGCACAAGCTCCGACTGAGGAGGGTGAGGCGAGCGGGGGCAAGAGCCAGGAAGAGGAGGAATGGGACTCGGACGTTGGAGAGGATGACGACGACGATGATGATGACGACGGCGATGACGATGACGTTGAGGACGAGGAAGAAGAGGAGGAGGAGGTCATACCACCGCGCTCAGAAAGGCGGTCGAAGCTTGTCCACGACCCTTCGTCTGAACGTGGCAAGGGGGTTGCGACCGTTGTTCAGTCGACCAAGCGCCCTCGGACCACCTCTCCGGTGCCGACTGAAAAGGCGCCGAAGCAGCCCAGGGCGGCCTCGTCGAAGCCGATCAAGCTCCTGCCGAAGATGAAGGTGTCCATCCCCACCATATCAGGGTAATCGTGCTGCTTAAGTCTTCTTATTTTGCGTGAACTTTGTCTCTGGTCGACGCTGAAGTTAGTCGACTGATCCTTTGGAGTTGCAGTGCTGCTACTTCTGAAACCTCAGCCCGGGCTGATGACCACGAGATGGAGGACGCAGCAACTTCGAACCCAGGTACTGTATTCTTAACGCCGTTCTTAGTCGACTGACTCGCGATCTCTGATCCTGATTCTTCTCCGTAGCTCCACCCAATACTGTTATCAATCTCCCTGATGATGATGAGGATGAAGAACCACTGAAGCGCAGGAGGAGTAGGAAAGCGTCCGCCAGTAAGGTGCCCCAGGATGTGACGGCGCCTGAGATTCTGATTGCGGAGGAAGAGAACACCACTCGACACACAGTGTCCTTCGCAGATCCATTGACGAGTGCTCCGCAGCCCTCCCTCTTCACGACGCACCACGTCCCAGAGGACCAAGCTGGCGCGGCGAAGGAAGCCATACGCCAGGCGGGAATCATGATGGAGCAGTTGAAGACCATCCGGGACGCGAGCCAGGCAGCTTATGACGCCAGTTCTGCCCTCCAAAGCAATGTTCAGGTCAGTCGACCACAGTTTGTTCTGTTGGATATGCTGCCAAAAACTTTTCCTTTCCGGAATTTATATTAGTCACCCACTGGGTGTTGTCGATTAAACTCCGTATTAGCGGGGGCACGCTGAGTGCACCCGCTGGGTGTAGTCCCCAAGGCTAAGGTCGACTGCTGGCAGTCGGCCTTAGGCTTTATGATGTCAATCTTACTGTCAGTCGACTATGTCGACTGGATTTCACGAACCGGTGGGGGCACGCTGAGTGCACCCACTGGGTGTAGTCCCCGAGACTGTGGTCGACTGCTTGCAGTTGATCACAGTCTTAAAGAATACATCTCGTTCTTTTTTTTTTGAGGTCGACTGGTCGACTTTGTCTTCAACAGAATTAGTGGGGGCACGCTGAGTGCACCCACTGGGTGTAGTCCCCGAGACTACGGTCGAATGCTTGTATTCGGCTGTAGTCTTAGAAACGTGTGTTTTTTCCTTTTTCACTCGGAAGTGAATTATATTTGACATTTAGTCGATTGGTTCTTCGCAGAACTCTTGTGATCTTGTGGCTCGCTACTCTGAGCTGGAACGCAAGCACACTCAACTCGAGCTGAGCTTGAAGCTGGTTCAGGAGAAGCTGACGAAGGCAAAGGAGGAGACCGAAGGTATGTTTGGTGAGACCTTGACGACTGCTTTTCCCCTTGCTTGTTTCAAAATCTGATCTTGCTGTAACTTGCAGGTAAGGTAAGGGAGGCCCAGCAGAAGAAAGACCTCGAACTAGCTGAGAAGATCAAGCTTGCTGACGAGAAGTTAGCTTCAGTCACCAAGCTTGAACAAGACAATACCAATCTGAAAGCTGCTCTTGGGATCGCCAACAAGGAGGTCAGTCGGCTAAAAACTGATAAAGCTGCCCTGACCGACCAAGTCAATAAGTTGACTGGGAAGAAAAACGATCTGGAGGCCTTCCTGAGTGGTCTTGCCAAGAGGCTGTTTCTTATGCTTGAAGGTAAACCTTTATGCTTGGCAAACATTTCCAATTGTGGTTTTTCCATTCGACCATCCTTTTGACTTAGTGATCATCCTTGCAGAATTTTGTCAAAACTTTGAAGAAGAAACTAGTCGGCTGGAGCCAAACCTCGACCCCGTCAATTCTCCGGTGAACGACGAAGTTGCCATGGATGTTTTCCGACTGGAGTCTCGTGTTGCAGCTGTCGTGGACTATCTCGCAAGGCTGAAGGCCGCCACATCTCGCATCGACTCGACGCTCTGGCCTGAGGAGACACTTCAGAATGACCTTGAGTCGCTGATGGCCCGCTTGAACACGATCCCTGGTCGAGTGCAGGAATGGAAGAAGTCCTCGGCTCGGTGTGGTGCAGATGTTGCTCTGTGTCTGGCCCGAGTCCACTGTAAAGATGCGCGAGAAGAGAAGCTGGCGGCTCTTCGGGTGGCCAACACCAAGAAACATGACTTCAGGTCCTTTATGGAAACTTTCCTTGCAGCTGCCACTCGGATCGCCGACGGAATCGACCTTGATGAATTCGTTGCACCTTCCAGCCCTCCACAGGAGGGGTAAAAAACTTCTTCCGGCTCGACGTTTTAAATTTGCCTCGGTATGCTGAGTGGAATTGTAACCGATAACCCTTAACAGGCTTAACGCCTGAGCACTCTCGGTTCCTTTAGATATCGATTCAAACTTGAATTGGTTGCTTGAATATGATTGCCTTTGGCTTGAAATGTCTTTTGCAGGTTCAAAGCAAGGCGCCTTTACTGCAATCGACTTATTCTTCAGTCCACTTAGGCGAGCATTGGGCTGCAGCTAAGCCCCCGAGTGAGAGGTTTACTCTTCACTCGGTAGGATTTTTATAACTTAGGCGAGCACAGGGCTGCAGCTAAGCCTCCGAGTGAAAGTCTGGCTTACCACTCGGTAGGATTTTGATAACTTAGGCGAGTGCTTGGACTGCAGCTAAGCCCCCGAGTGAGAGGGTTGCTCTTCACTCGGTAGGATTTTTATAACTTAGGCGAGTGCTTGGACTGCAGCTAAGCCCCCGAGTGAGAGGTTTGCTCTTCACTCGGTGGGATTTTTATAACTTAGGCGAGCACAGGGCTGCAGCTAAGCCTCCGAGTGAAAGTCTGGCTTACCACTCGGTAGGATTTTGATAATTTAGGCGAGTGCTTGGACTGCAGCTAAGCCCCCGAGT
>NC_041381.1:30645993-30659025 GCF_002162155.2 Triticum dicoccoides | reverse complement strand
AGGCGAGTGCTTGGACTGCAGCTAAGCCTCCGAGTGAGAGGGTCGCTCTTCACTCGGTAGGATTTTTGTAACTTAGGCGAGTGCTTGGACTGCAGCTAAGCCTCCGAGTGAGAGGGTTGCTCTTCACTCGGTAGGATTTTTGTAACTTAGGCGACTGCTTGGACTGCAGCTAAGCCCCCGAGTGAGAGGGTTGCTCTTCACTCGGTAGGATTTTTGTAACTTAGGCGAGTGCTTGGACTGCAGCTAAGCCCCCGAGTGAGAGGGTTGCTCTTCACTCGGTAGGATTTTTGTAACTTAGGCGAGCACAGGGCTGCAGCTAAGCCCCCGAGTGAAAGTCTAGCTTACCACTCGGTAGGATTGTGATAACTTAGGCGAAACGGATTCGCAGCTAAGCCTCCGAGTGGGAGTCTGGCTCTCCACTCGGTAGGATTTTTACAAACTTAGGCGAAACGGATTCGCGGCTAAGTCACCCACTGAGGGGGAATTTTATTGGACAAAAATAAAAAGTGACAGAAATTATGGAGGAACTATGACACTATTATTTTGAGGTCCATGAACTACAGAAGTACTTTATTGCAACTCATCCGAGTGATAAAACTTAAGTATAAAATGGGCGGAGTAGCTCCGCGTTCCAAGCTCGGGGCTCGTCGATATTATGCTTGACGTTGTAAAGACGGTACGCCCCGTTGTGAAGAACCTTGGTGACGATGAAGGGGCCTTCCCAAGAAGGAGAAAGCTTGTGTGGTTTGTGCTGATCCACTCGGAGAACTAAATCTCCTTCCTGGAAGGCTCGACCTCTCACATTTCTGGCGTGGAAACGACGCAAATCTTGTTGGTAGATGGTCGAGCGGATCAGAGCCATCTCCCTTTCTTCCTCTAAAAGGTCGACTGCGTCCTGCCGCGCTTGTTCAGCCTCTGCTTCGTTGTAGATTTCAACTCGAGGAGCATTGTGGAGAAGATCACTCGGCAAGACTGCTTCAGCTCCGTAGACCAAGAAGAATGGAGTTCTTCCGGTCGACCGATTAGGTGTGGTCCGCAGCCCCCAAAGCACTGAGGGAAGTTCGTCGACCCAAGCTCCAGCCGCGTGTTTGAGATCACGCATCAGTCGGGGCTTCAATCCCTTAAGGATCAGTCCATTAGCTCGCTCTGCTTGTCCATTCGACTGCGGATGGGCGACTGAAGCGTAGTCGACCCGTGTGCCTTGGGAGTTGCAGAAATCTCTGAATTCCTCCGAGTCAAAGTTCGACCCATTATCCGTAATGATGCTGTGCGGGACTCCATATCTGAATATTAGTTCCCTGATGAAGCTAACAGCAGTACCGGTGTCAAGGTTCTTGATTGGTTTAGCCTCGATCCACTTGGTGAACTTGTCGACTGCCACCAGTACATGCGTGAAGCCACTTCGTCCCGTTCTCAAAGGACCGACCATGTCCAATCCCCATACTGCGAAAGGCCAGACGAGTGGGATGGTCTTCAGAGCCGACGTAGGCTTGTGCGACATATTCGAGTAGAACTGACATCCCTCGCACTTATCCACTATCTCTTTTGCCATCTCATTCGCCTTTGCCCAGTAAAATCCGGCTCGGTATGCTTTGGCCACGATGGTCCGAGAGGACGCATGATGACCACAGGTCCCCGAGTGAATATCATTGAGGATGAGTCGACCTTCTTCTGGTGTTATGCACTTCTGACCAACTCCAGTCGCGCTTTCTCTGTACAATTGTGCTTTGATTACGGTAAAGGCCTTAGACCAATGGACGATCTGTCGAGCCTCTTCCTCATCCTCCGGAAGCTCTTTTCTCAGGATATATGCGACATACGGAACTGTCCAGTCGGGAATGACCACCAAAACCTCCATGATCAAGTCGACCACCGCTGGGACTTCAACTTCAGTCGGATCTGTGGCACTCTTGGGCTGCGGAGTTTCTTCGGTGAAAGGATCTTCTTTGACTGACGGAGTGTGTATATGCTCCAAGAACACACCACTCGGAATGGCTTCTCTCTTGGAACCTATCTTTGCTAGATCATCAGCTGCTTGATTTTTCAGTCGGGGTATATGATGGAGCTCCAACCCCTCGAACTTCTTTTCCAGCTTCCTCACTGCACTGCAGTATCCAGTCATGGCTGGGCTTCTCACGTCCCACTCTTTCATCACCTGGTTGACCACTAAATCCGAGTCGCCATAGACCATCAGGCGACGGACGCCGAGTGAAATGGCCATGCGCAACCCATATAAGAGGGCCTCATATTCTGCCTCATTGTTGGAGGAATCAAAGTGAATCTGGAGCACATATCTGAGCTTATCTCCTCTGGGGGAAACCAGGACAACCCCAGCACCGGAACCATTCAACATCTTAGAGCCATCAAAGAACATGGTCCAATGCTCCGAGTGAACTTCAGTCGGCTGCTGTTGTTCAATCCACTCAGCGAGGAAATCTGCTATTGCCTGGGACTTAATGGCTTTCTTTGCCTCAAACTTGATATCAAGGGGAAGAAGTTCAATCGCCCATTCGGCCACTCGACCAGTTGCATCTCTGTTGTGCAAAATCTCTGATAGTGGAGCGTCACTTACGACTGTGATGGAATGATCAGAAAAATAATGAGCAACCTTCTTTGTGGTCATGTATATTCCATACACAAGCTTCTGATAATGAGGATATCTCTGCTTGGATGGAGTCAAGACTTCAGACAAATAATACACTGGACGCTGAACTTTGAGAGCTTTTCCTTCTTCTTCCCGCTCGACCGTAAGCACAGTACTGACGACTTGTCCTGTGGCTGCGATATAGAGCAACAGAGGCTCTTTGCTGATTGGAGCAGCAAGCACCGGCTGGGTGGAGAGCAGAGCTTTTAGCTCGGCAAACGCTGCATCAGCTTCTGGAGTCCACTCGAACTTGTCTGTCTTCTTCATCAGTCGGTAAAGAGGCAATGCCTTTTCACCGAGTCGTGAAATGAATCGACTTAATGCGGCCAAGCATCCAGTAAGCTTCTGGACATCGTGCACTCGCACAGGGCGTTTCATTCGGAGAATAGTGCCAATCTTCTCTGGGTTAGCGTCGATTCCCTGTTCGGAAACGAGAAAACCGAGTAACTTGCCACCAGGAACTCCAAATGTGCACTTTGATGGATTGAGCTTGATATCATATCTTCTGAGGTTGGCAAATGTTTCGGCGAGATCAGCGAGCAGGTCAGAACCTTTTCGTGATTTGACAACAATATCATCCATATATGCTTCCACATTCCGACTGATTTGAGTGAGTAGACACTTCTGAATCATTCACATAAATGTGGCTCCGGCATTCTTGAGGCTGAATGGCATGGTGATATAGCAGAAGCACCCGAATGGAGTGATGAAAGCTGTTTTTACCTCGTCGGGTCCGTACAGATGGATCTGGTGGTACCCGGAGTAGGCATCTAAAAAAGATAGCCTCTCGCATCCCATGGTCGAGTCAACAATTTGATCTATGCGAGGGAGAGGAAAATGATCTTTCGGGCAGGCCCGGTTGATGTGCTTGAAATCAATGCACATTCGGAGCGACTTGTCCTTCTTAGGAACCATGACGACATTAGCGGGCCACTCGGAGTGGTATATCTCTCGGATAAATCCTGCCGCCAACAGTCGAGCCACTTCTTCACCAATGGCTTTTCTCTTCTGGACGGCGGACCACCGAAGATGCTCTTTGACTGGTTTTGCAGATGAGTCGACTCTTAGGCGATGCTCAGCCAGTCCCCTGGGAACACCTGGCATGTCAGCGGGCTTCCATGCAAAAATGTCCCAGTTCTCACGGAGGAACTGGATGAGCGCTTCTTCCTATTTAGGGTCGAGTGTTGTGGAGATGCGGGTCGGAGCTGCATCGGGGTCGGTCGGGTGAATGTGAACAGGCTTCGTCTCACCGGACGACTGGAATGCAGACTCTGTGGCGGGTTTCTTTGATCGCAGCAAGTCACTCGGATCTGCGTTTTGCTTGTATTCCTCGAACTCGACCGCTGTCACCTGGGAATCGGCAATCTTGGAGCCCTTCTGAAAGCACTCTTCTGCCTTTTTCCTATCACCGGTGACATTGATCACTCCTTTGGGGCCGGGCATCTTCAATTTGAGGTACACGTAACATGGTCGAGCCATGAACCGTGCGTAAGCTGGTCTCCCCAAAATGGCATGATATGCACTCTGAAAATCCATGACCTCAAACGTCAACTTTTATTTGCGAAAATGTTTCAAATCACCAAACACCACGTCCAAAGCTATTTGGCCGAGTGACTCGGCTTTCTTCCCTGGTATAACTCCATGAAAGCTCATGTTACTAGTGCTCAGTCGGGACATCGGAATGCCCATTCCTTTCAGTGTGTCTGCATACAACAAATTCAGCCCGCTTCCACCATCCATCAGCACCTTTGTCAGTCGAGTGCCTTCGACAACTGGATCGACCACCAAGGCTTGCCTCCCAGGGGTGGCAATATGAGTCGGGTGATCAGATTGGTCGAATGTGATGGGTATTTGAGACCATTTCAGATAACTTGCTTTCGCTGGGGCAACCATGTTCACCTCTCGGTTAATCACTTTCAGTCGACTCCTGCTTTCCACATCTGCAAAGATCATCAGAGTGGAGTTGATATGCGGATATCCTTCCTCACTGTCCTCCTTGTCTTCTGCCTTGTTCGACTCCTTCTCCTTGTCCTTAGACTGTTTTCCCTGAAACTGCTGGATCAGGAGTCGACATTGGCGAGTGGTGTGCTTTGGGTAGATGATATTCCCCTCTTCGTCTTTCTTCGTGTGGATGTGACATGGCATATCCATTACGTCGTTCCCTTCTTTATCCTTTACCTTCTTGGGGTTCCAGGATCCTTTTGGTTTCCCCTTAAACTTTCCCTGAGTCACGGCCAGAGCCTCTCCAGGAGCTGCCGGTTCAGCCTTCCGCTTCTGTTTCCGACTGGTGTTTCCTTTTTCCGACTGACTCGGCTTGTGCTTGCCGCTTCGGAGTCGGTCTTATTCTTCGCCGTTGGCGTACTTGGTAGCAATCTCCATCATCCGACTCAAGGTCATGTCACCGGTTCGACCAAACTTCAAACTCAGTTCTCTGTTCTTGACGCCATCTTTGAAGGCGCAGACTGCCTGATGATCAGACACATTCTCCACAGTGTGGTGCAAAGTGATCCACCTCTGAATATACTCTCTGAGAGTCTCATTAGTCTTCTGCACGCAGACTTGCAACTCTGTCAATCCAGCTGGTCGCTTGCAAGTTCCTTCAAACGTTCTGATGAACACTCGGGACAGATCCTCCCAAGTGTAAATGCTGCTAGGAGGTAATTGAGTCAACCATGCCCTGGCAGAAGCTTCCAGCATGAGGGGCAAATGCTTCATGGCCACCTCGTCGCTCCCACCTCCAATCTGAACTGCCACTCGGTAGTCCTCAAGCCAAGTTTCAGGCTTAGACTCACCAGTGAACTTGCTGACTCCTGTTGCCAACCTGAAATTGGGAGGGATAACTGCGGCTCTGATAGCTCTGCTGAAACATTCAGGACCAGAAACATGCACTCGACTGCTTGTGGGTACATCTCTGTCGAGTCCGCCTCGATGGGCTCTGTTCCGGTTGACCAAACCTTGCATGATAATGGATCGCGCGTCGAAGCCTGGTTCTCTGGGGTCGACTGGAACCCTTCGCCCTGTACTGTATGATGGGGTTATGTACCTAGGGTAGGGTCATGGACCTGATCTAAGTACCTTACCCAAGGACACCCTTAGAAGAGGTCGCCTTCCAGTCGACCAACGAGGGACACACTCGACTGACTTGAAGGACTCGACCACGAAGACCCACTCGACCACCAGAAGGTCAAGAGGCACTCTGCACTGCAACGGCCTGTAATCAAGTAGACTTTATGATAGTAAAGGCACTTTATGTGGGGCGTTACCAGTAACGCCCCAGACTTAACTCACCTTAAACCCTCTCCTACGTGGGCTGGCTGGGGTCCTGGCGCACTCTATATAAGCCACCCCCCTCCACAAGCAGAAGGGTTCGGCACCTTGTAACTCATATACTCATAATCCACTCGACCGCCTCCGGGCTCCGAGACGTAGGGCTATTACTTCTTCCGAGAAGGGCCTGAACTCGTACATCTCTTGTGTTTACAACCTCTCCATAGCTAGGACCTTGCCTCTCCATACCTACCCCCCACTCTACTGTCAGGCTTAGAACCACGACAGTTGGCGCCCACCGTGGGGCAGGTGTTTTAGCGATTTTGTGGAGAAGTTGCGATTCTTCCGAGTACTTTCATCATGGTGTCTGCTGGAGTTTTTGTCGAGGGTCAAGAGATCCGTCTCGGCACTCTCACCTTCATCGCTGATGACTCCGCATGGCTCCAGGAGGCTCCACTCGACGTAGATGCGCTCCCCGTCCGTGGTGCGACGCATTTTCGCGCATGTGTCCGCGGCGTTCTGCTGCGGCAACCGTCGACCCAGTATCGGTCGGCTCCTCTATTGTCCACCCTCCCGGTCTCCCGCCAGCGCAAGCGCTCAGGCCGGTCGAGGCTTCAGCGATGGGTGAGGCACGCGGTGGCTCGCCAATCGGCCACCACCCAAGTTGCGGCAATCGAGCCCAACGAATCTCTCTACGGCTTGTTCGATCAGTCGACTGGCTCCGTAGAGACTGCATCCGAGTGCAGGAGCAGCGATCCAGCGGCCGAAATCTTGATGGTCGACGGGCCCCGCAGTCCCCCTGGCTTCGCCCGTGGCGATGGATCAGGTGACGGAGGCGACCCTGCACGACGCCACGAAGAGTACCAGCCCGAGCCACTCGACTCTCTGCAAAGAGAGGAGCTTCGCCGCAGGAACGTGGATGCCCTGCGCACTCCCATCGCAGGAGAAACCCCCGAGGCTCGTGCCTTGGAGGAGGCACGTCTGGCCAATTTGGCCGAGCGCACTCGACTGGAGAACCTTCAGCGAGCACTCGACGAGCGCGCGCGGCAACGAGTTCCCGACACCAGTCGACGTCAACTCTTCCCGCCGACTCAGGTATATCGAACCCCAATTCAGAATTTAGCAGCTGCGACCCGTATAGCAGAGTCCATCCAGCCTTCGCAGTCGGAAGCTGGCAGAGGTTTGCTGCAGATCAGGGATCTGCTCCGAGCAGCAGGAGATCAGAATTCGGCCGTGTCTCAGTCGTGCAACAGAATTCACAGTCGATCCGTCACTGTGAATACGGTTCAGTCGGCTCACAGCCCTAGATCGCCTCCGCGGCGTGAAGGGCGCGAGAATCGGCGAGATCAATATGGCGACCGACTCGACCGAGATGATAGGCGTCGAGTGCCCAACTCCCCTCCGAGGGGTGGGTCTTACGCTCCTCGACAGCAAGATGACAGGCGTCAGTACAGTTCAGGGCGAAGGGTTCCAGTCGACCCCAGAGAACCAGGCTTCGACGCACGATCCATTATCGTACAAGGGTTGGTCGACCGGAACAGAGCCCATCGAGGTGGACTCGACAAAGATGTACCCACAAGCAGTCGAGTGCATGTTTCTGGTCCTGAATGCTTCAGCAGAGCTATCAGAGCCGCAGTTATCCCTCCCAATTTCAGGTTGGCGACAGGAGTCAGCAAGTTCACTGGTGAGTCTAAGCCTGAAACTTGGCTTGAAGACTACCGAGTGGCAGTTCAGATCGGTGGTGGGAACGACGAGGTGGCCATGAAGCACTTGCCCCTCATGCTGGAAGGTTCTGCCAGAGCATGGTTGACTCAATTACCTCCTAGCAGCATTTACACTTGGGAAGATCTGTCCCGAGTGTTCATCAGGACGTTTGAAGGAACTTGCAAGCGACCAGCTGGATTGACAGAGTTGCAAGTCTGTGTGCAGAAGGCTAATGAGACTCTCAGAGAGTATATTCAGAGGTGGATCACTTTGCACCACACTGTGGAGAATGTGTCTGATCATCAGGCAGTCTGCGCCTTCAAAGATGGCGTCAAGAACAGAGAACTGAGTTTGAAGTTTGGTCGAACCGGTGACATGACCTTGAGTCGGATGATGGAGATTGCTACCAAGTACGCCAACGGCGAAGAAGAAGACCGACTCCGAAGCGGCAAGCACAAGCCGAGTCAGTCGGAAAAAGGAAACACCAGTCGGAAACAGAAGCGGAAGGCTGAACCGGCAGCTCCTGGAGAGGCTCTGGCCGTGACTCAAGGAAAGTTTAAGGGGAAACCAAAAGGATCCTGGAACCCCAAGAAGGTAAAGGATAAAGAAGGGAACAACGTAATGGATATGCCATGTCACATCCATACGAAGAAAGACGAAGAGGGGAATATCATCTACCCGAAGCACACCACTCGCCAATGTCGACTCCTGATCCAGCAGTTTCAGGGAAAACAGTCTAAGGACAAGGAGAAGGAGTCGGACAAGGCCGAAGACAAGGAGGACAGTGATGGAGGATATCCGCATATCAACTCCACTCTGATGATCTTCGCTGATGTGGAAAGCAGAAGTCGACTGAAAGTGATTAACCGAGAAGTGAACATGGTTGCCCCAGCAAAAGCAAATTATCTGAAATGGTCTCAAACACCCATCGCATTCGACCAATCTGATCACCCGACTCATATTGCCACCCCTGGGAGGCAAGCTTTGGTGGTTGATCCAGTTGTCGAAGGCACTCGACTGACAAAGGTGCTGATGGATGGTGGAAGTGGGCTGAACTTATTGTATGCGGACACATTGAAAGGTATGGGCATTCCAATGTCCCGACTGAGCACTAGTAACATGAGCTTTCATGGAGTTATACCAGGGAAGAAGGCCGAGTCACTCGGCCAGATAGCTTTGGACGTAGTGTTTGGTGATTCGAAGCATTTTCGCAAAGAAAAGTTGACGTTTGAGGTCGTGGATTTTCAGAGTGCATATCATGCCATTTTGGGGAGACCAGCTTACGCGCGGTTCATGGCTCGACCATGCTACGTATACCTCAAATTGAAGATGCCCGGTCCCAAAGGAGTGATCACTGTCACCGGTGATAGGAAAAAGGCAGAAGAGTGCTTTCAGAAGGGCTCCAAGATTGCCGATTCCCAGGTGACAGCAGTCGAGTTCGAGGAATGCAAGCAAAACGCTGATCCGAGTGACTTGCTGCGATCCAAGAAGCCCGCCACAGAGTCTGCTTTCCAGTCGTCCGGTGAGACGAAGCCTGTTCACATTCACCCGACCGACCCCGAAGCAGCTCCGACCCGCATCTCCACAACACTCGACCCAAAATAGGAAGAAGCGCTCATCCAGTTCCTCCGTGAGAACTGGGACATTTTTGCATGGAAGCCCGCTGACATGCCAGGTGTTCCCAGGGGACTGGCTGAGCATCGCCTAAGAGTCGACTCATCTGCCAAACCAGTCAAAGAGCATCTTCGGCGGTCCGCCGTCCAGAAGAGAAAAGCCATTGGTGAAGAAGTGGCTCGACTGTTGGTGGCAGGATTTATCCGAGAGATATACCACTCCGAGTGGCTCGCTAATGTCGTCATGGTTCCTAAGAAGGACAATTCGCTCCGAATGTGCATTGATTTCAAGCACATCAACCGGGCCTGCCCGAAAGATCATTTTCCTCTCCCTCGCATAGATCAAATTGTTGACTCGACCGCGGGATGTGAGAGGCTATCCTTTTTAGATGCCTACTCCGGGTACCACCAGATCCGTCTGTACGGACCCGACGAGGTAAAAACAGCTTTCATCACTCCATTCGGGTGCTTCTGCTATATCACCATGCCATTCGGCCTCAAGAATGCCGGAGCCACATTCATGCGAATGATTCAGAAGTGTCTACTCACTCAAATCAGTCGGAATGTGGAAGCTTATATGGATGATATTGTTGTCAAGTCACGAAAAGGTTCCGACCTGCTCGCTGACCTCGCCGAAACATTTGCCAACCTCAGAAGGTATGATATCAAGCTCAATCCATCAAAGTGCACATTTGGAGTTCCTGGTGGCAAGTTACTCAGTTTTCTCGTTTCCGAACGGGGAATCGACGCTAACCCAGAGAAGATTGGCACTATTCTCCGAATGAAACGCCCTGTGCGAGTGCACGATGTCCAGAAGCTTACTGGATGCTTGGCCGCATTAAGTCGATTCATCTCACGACTCGGTGAAAAGGCATTACCTCTTTACCGACTGATGAAGAAGACAGACAAGTTCGAGTGGAATCTAGAAGCTGATGCAGCGTTTGCCGAGCTAAAAGCTCTGCTCTCCACCCAGCCGGTGCTTGCTGCTCCAATCAGCAAAGAGCCTCTGTTGCTCTATATCGCAGCCACAGGACAAGTCGTCAGTACTGTGCTAACGGTCGAGCGGGAAGAAGAAGGAAAAGCCCTCAAAGTTCAGTGCCCAGTGTATTATTTGTCTGAAGTCTTGACTCCATCCAAGCAGAGATATCCTCATTATCAGAAGCTTGTATATGGAATATACATGACCACAAAGAAAGTTGCTCATTATTTCTCTGATCATTCCATCACAGTCGTCAGCGACGCTCCACTATCAGAGATTTTGCACAACAGGGATGCAACTGGTCGAGTGGCCAAATGGGCGATTGAACTTCTTCCCCTTGATATCAAGTTTGAGGCAAAGAAAGCCATTAAGTCCCAGGCAATAGCAGACTTCCTCGCCGAGTGGATTGAACAACAGCAGCCGACTGAAGTTCACTCGGAGCATTGGACCATGTTCTTTGATGGCTCTAAGATGTTGAATGGTTCCGGTGCTGGGGTTGTCCTGGTTTCCCCCAGAGGAGATAAGCTCAGATATGTGCTCCAGATTCACTTTGATTCCTCCAACAATGAGGCAGAATATGAGGCCCTCTTATATGGGTTGCGCATGGCCATTTCACTCGGCGTCCGTCGCCTAATGGTCTGTGGCGACTCGGATTTAGTGGTCAATCAGGTGATGAAAGAGTGGGACGTGAGAAGCCGAGCCATGACTGGATACTGCAGTGCAGTGAGGAAGCTGGAAAAGAAGTTCGAGGGGTTGGAGCTCCATCATATACCCCGATTGAAAAATCAAGCAGCTGATGATCTAGCAAAGATAGGTTCCAAGAGAGAAGCCATTCCGAGTGGTGTGTTCTTGGAGCATATACACACTCGTCAATCAAAGAAGATCCTTTCACCGAAGAAACTCCGCAGCCCAAGAGTGCCACAGATCCGACTGAAGTTGAAGTCCCAGCGGTGGTCGACTTGATCATGGAGGTTTTGGTGGTCATTCCCGACTGGACGATTCCGTATGTCGCATATATCCTGAGAAAAGAGCTTCCGGAGGATGAGGAAGAGGCTCGACAGATCGTCCGTCGATCTAAGGCCTTTACCGTAATCAAAGGACAGTTATACAGAGAAAGCGTGACTGGAGTTGGTCAGAAGTGCATAACACCAGAAGAAGGTCGACTCATCCTCAATGATATTCACTCGGGGACCTGTGGTCATCATGCGTCCTCTCGGACCATCGTGGCCAAAGCATACCAAGCCGGATTTTACTGGCCAAAGGCGAATGAGATGGCAAAAGAGATAGTGGATAAGTGCGAGGGATGTCAATTCTACTCGAATATGTCGCACAAGCCTGCGTCGGCTCTGAAGACCATCCCACTCGTCTGGCCTTTCGCGGTATGGGGATTGGACATGGTCGGTCCTTTGAGAACAGGACGAAGTGGCTTCACGCATGTACTGGTGGCAGTCGACAAGTTCACCAAGTGGATCGAGGCTAAACCAATCAAGAGCCTTGACACCGGTACTGCTGTTAGCTTCATCAGGGAACTAATATTCAGATATGGAGTCCCGCACAGCATCATTACGGATAATGGGTCGAACTTTGACTCGGAGGAATTCAGAGATTTCTGCAGCTCCCAAGGCACACGGGTCGACTACGCTTCAGTCGCCCATCCGCAGTCGAACGGACAAGCAGAGCGAGCTAATGGACTGATTCTTAAGGGATTGAAGCCTCGACTGATGCGTGATCTCAAACACGCAGCTGGAGCTTGGGTCGACGAACTTCCCTCAGTACTTTGGGGACTGCGGACCACACCTAATCGGTCGACCGGAAGAACTCCATTCTTCTTGGTCTACGGAGCTGAAGCAGTCTTGCCGAGTGATCTTCTCCACAATGCTCCTCGAGTTGAAATCTACAACGAAGCAGAGGCTGAACAAGCGCGGCAGGACGCAGTCGACCTTTTAGAAGAAGAAAGGGAGATGGCTCTGATCCGGTCGACCATCTACCAACAAGATTTGCGTCGTTTCCACGCCAGAAATGTGAGAGGTCGAGCCTTCCAGGAAGGGGATTTGGTTCTCCGAGTGGATCAGCACAAACCACACAAGCTTGCTCCTTCTTGGGAAGGCCCCTTCATCGTCACCAAGGTCCTCCACAACGGGGCGTACCATCTTTACAACGTCGAGCATAATATTGACGAGCCCCGAGCTTGGAACGCGGAGCTACTCCGCCCATTCTACACTTAAGTTTTATCACTCGGATGAGTTGCAATAAAGTACTTTTGTAGTTCATGGACCTTAAAATAATAGTGTCATAGTCCCTCCATAATTTCTGTCACTTTCTATTTTTGTCCACATAAAATTCCCCCTCAGTGGGTGACTTAGCTGCGAATCCGTTTCGCCTAAGTTTGTAAAAATCCTACCGAGTGGTGAGCCAGACTCCCACTCGGAGGCTTAGCCGCGAATCCGTTTCGCCTAAGTTTATCAAAATCCTACCGAGTGGTAAGCCAGCCTTCCACTCGGAGGCTTAGCTGCAGTCCAAGGACTCGCCTAAGTTATAAAAATCCTACCGAGTGGAGAGCGACCCTCTCACTCGGAGGCTTAGCTGCAGCCCTGTGCTCGCCTAAGTTACAAAAATCCTACCGAGTGAAGAGCAACCCTCTCACTCGGGGACTTAGCTGCAGCCTTGTGCTCGCCTAAGTTACAAAAATCCTACCGAGTGAAGAGCAACCCTCCCACTCGGAGGCTTAGCTGCAACCCTGTGCTCGCCTAAGTTACGAAAATCCTACCGAGTAAAGAGCAACCCTCTCACTCGGGGGCTTAGCTGCAGCCCTGTGCTCGCCTAAG